>NC_142841.1:36969696-37272727 GCF_061612785.1 Hesperophylax consimilis
GCCGTTAAAATTAGGGGAGATGGTTATAATTTTATGGGAAATCTATACGGGAATAGGAAATCTCAAATATTGAAGTCATTCAAGTCTATGAACTTGTATAGAACTGAGAAAATGCGAGAATTGTTAAGAGAAAGTAAATAAAGAATACTAAGGGGAGATTGGTGGGTGATTTTTATAAGTAAACGATAAATGCCTTTGAAAGATGAATGATTTTTACAATTAAAGAAAACATGATCAAGAGTCTCATTTTCCATGCCGCACTGGCAGAGTGGACTATCTAGGACCCGGATTTTAAACAAATGGGATGCAATGGAGCAATGACCAATTCTCATTCTCGAGATACAGGAAATAAATCTTTTGGATTTTTTCTTGCCGTGGAACCAAGGTTTACTTGGTATATGATTTTGTATTTTCCAGCATAAAAAGCACCAGTTCGGGTTTTCGTATTAGACCAATTTTCTTCCCAGGAGCGAATCATATTGGATTTAAGAATTGGGATGACGTCAGAGATAGGAATTCTAAAATCTAAAGGATTAGAGCCAGAAATTGTTCCAAGTTTAGCTAGAGAATCGGCTTTCTCGTTTCCCTCAATTCCCAAATGGCCAGGGACCCAAACCAATATTGTCTCGAAATTTAATTCATTTAAAGATTTAAGGGTGTTTCTGATATTATAAATAATATAGTCTTCTGGTTTATGGATATTTGAGGAAATTTTCAACACTGCGCTTAGTGAGTCAGTGCACAGTAAGGCTCGTCGAATATTGAAAAGCTGGATTTGGCTCAAAGCTTGTTCAATTGCGAAGCATTCTGCAGTAAATATAGAAATTTCTTTAGGCAATTTATAAGACAAATCTAAATCGAATTCGGGAATGTGTACCGCAGCTCCACAATCTTTGTTATCAGACTTAGAACCATCTGTGTAAATGAGTGAAAATTCTGGAAACTTAGAAGATGTAATGTTTTTAAATTTTTCCTCAACATTTTGATTAGATGAGGTTAAAATATCAGTTCGGAAGTCTGAAGTTATAACATTGGGGATATAATTGATAGAATCAAATGGGATAGTGAAAATAGGAAGGATAGGATCTTTTTGTAGATTTTGGAGGGAAGAGGACAGAGATTTGAATGAAAGAAAACTTTTTAGAAGGAGAGGAAGTCGATTTTTATCTGTCGATCTTTTTTCGTTATTTAAGTTATTGAACAAATAATCAAGGCTTTGTTCTAAAGGGTGACGCGATACAGAAAAAGATTTAAAAATATATTTATCAGCCAGGAATTGTCTCCTCAGAATTAAGGGGGGATCAACACATTCTACCTGGAGAGAATTAATTGGAGAAGATTTCATCGCTCCAATAATTATTCTGAGCGCTTTCGACTGAATTCTTTCAAGTTTTTTGTCCAAATATTTAGGAAGAGGATCGAAAAGAAATGTTCCATAATCCAAATGGCTTCGCACTAGAGCACCATACATTAATTTAAGAGTAGTAGGATGAGATCCCCACCACACTCTGGAAACAGCTCGCATAATATTTAGCCCCTTTTCACACTTAGCCGAAATGTTCTGAATATGCGGGAGCCAGGAAAGTTTATGATCCAAAAGTAGTCCAAGAAATTTAATTTGCTTAACGATTTGAAGAGGGACATTATCAAAGCAGACAGAAAAGGGGGGTATTTTTCTTTTGCGCGTAAAAGCCACTACTTTGGTTTTAGACGTAGCTAAATTCATCCCATTTGTCAACAACCAAACTTTAATATTATGTAAAGCCAAATTCAATTCCTTCGCAGCGCGCGATAGATTTTTGTGTGATAAATATATAAGGAAATCATCAGCAAAATAAAGTCGCTTGATAGATGAAGGAATTACATTGTCTAAATCACTTATATATATATTAAATAATAATGGACTGATTACGGACCCCTGAGGTAACCCCTTCCATAGTTTGCGATTTATCGTTTTTGAGGAAAAGTGGATAATAATGGATCTGTCTGTTAGTAAATTAATAATAAATTGAACTAGTTTTAAGGGAATTTTTATTTTAATTAATTTTTCTTTCAAAATGTTAATTAATACATCGTCGTAAGCTGACGAAAGATCAAGAAATGTGGCCAGAGTGCAAGAATTAAGGGACTGAGATATACGGATGTCTGTTGTTAATACACTTAAATTATCTATGGTTGATTTCTTTTTCCGGAAGCCATATTGATTAGGAGAGATAATTCTGTTATTTTCAACAAACCATTCCAATCTGTTCTTTATCAAGTGTTCTGCTACTTTCATTAAACACGACGAAAGAGCAATAGGACGATAGGATGAGATTTCAGATGGATTTTTGCCAGGTTTTAAAATCGGAAGAATTTTTTGAACTTTCCAGACTTCAGGAATAAATCCCGTTTCGAACATGTAATTAATTAGGGATAAAAAATATTCAACCGACATGTCTGAGAATGCTTTAATGAAACTATATAAGATTCCATCAGGGCCAGGAGAAGAGTCTGGAAGGGAATTTATTACTCGATTTAATTCACTTACTCAGAAAGGAGAGTCCAGCCAGCTAGAGTGAGATGGATAAGAAATAAAGGAAGGCATTTCCTCACATCTGGCAACTGACGGAGGAGCTATCTTATCAGCAAAACCTATAATAATTTCTTCTGGAATATGTTTGGAACGCTGGGGAGTATATTATGACGAACCGAATTTTTTTAAATTGGACCATACGGATGACTGGGGAGATTCAGGAGACAAGAGTTCACAGAATTTTCGCCATCCAGACCGCTTTTTGTTTTTCAAAACGCGTTTCGCTTCTGCCTGGGCGCGTTTCACAGAAAGGTAATTTTCGAAAGACATACATTTACGGAAAATGGAAATTGCTTCTCTTCTGGATTTAACGACACTAGTGCATTCTTCATCCCACCATGGGGTGGAATGTTTTATCTTAATGTTTACATTACGTTTTTTAAGTGTTTTTTCTGCAGCTTTTATTATCATGTTAGGAAATAATTCACATTGTAAACTAGTGTTGACAAGGGAAGACTTAGATGCTTGAACAATGGAGTCTAATTCTGAAGAAAAATTTCTCCAATTCGCGTCTTTCGTTTTAAATTTAAAACTATTGTTTATCGAAAAGGAATGCGTGGAAGATAGATGGTGGAAGGTAATTATTATAGGAAAATGGTCACTGGAAAGTGGATCTTTAAGAATGTTCCAAGAACATATGGGAATCACCGAAGATGAGCAAAGAGATAAATCGACTGCACTTTTCCGATGTTGAGGGGCAGTGAAACGAGTTGGAGATCCATCATTTAGAATACATAAATTATAGGTATCCATAAATTCTAATAGATTATGGCCAGAACGGTTTGTTAACTCACTGCCCCAAGAAGGAGAATGAGCATTGAAGTCCCCAAGTATCATATACGGGGGACGAATCTGGGATATAAATGTTGACCATTCGTTTTCAAGAAAAATTGTAGAGGGAGGGATATATATTGATAGTAATGTAATATCAGATACAACAGCTGCTACTATCTGAAAATTATTGGGGAGAGTGTTGAAAATAATTTGTTTAAAAGGGATAGAATTATGTATAATAAGAGCAGTGCCACCTTTGCCATCCAGTCTATCATGTCTTAGACAATGATATCCAGGAATCTTAAATTGGTATGAGGGTTTTAACCACGTTTCGGAGACGGCAGCAACTGAAATATTATGTTCATCAAGTAACTGTACAAGATCAATTTTGTTGGCGAATAGACTTCTACTATTCCATTGAAGTATTTTGCTCAGTTGCGGATACATCGGGAAGGATAGAGAGTAAAGATTTCATATAATCGGCAGCGTTGGACGGTACTTTATTGTTATTTGAAAGGATCGTAATTAATAGGGTAATTAAAGTTTAAATAAAAGAAGAATTTTCAATCATGACTTTAGGTAAGATATCGGAAGTGGAACAGTTTTTTAAGGCAGTCCCATTGGGAGCCTGGGATTTATTATTCCCATTCGGGTTAAGTAAAAGATCATTATGTAGTTTTTTATCGAAAGAAGGAATAAATTTTGGATTAGATTTTATCGGTTTGAAAATTGTTTCTTTGTGGGAAGATGATAGAGGGGATTTAGGGGAAGAAAAATGAAAGATAGAAGCGTTAGACGTTATCTCTGCAAAAGATTTTTTCGTAGGAGAGAATAATTTAGAAGCCTGAAAGTAGGAAATGTTGTCTGCAGCCATTGACTGTTTGATATTTCTCTGTCTAGATAACTCTGGACAGGCCACACTAACAGCAGTATGGTTGCCCTTACAATTAATACAAATAGGGTTATTCGTTGTATTTTGACACTGTTCAAAGAGATGATCCTCTCCGCAATGGAAACAACGAGGAGGGGAACGACAAATAGGTTTTGAATGGCCAAAACGGCAACAGTTGAAACATTGGATCGTCGGGAATCTGTATACTTCAACGGGAAGAGCGTTATAATAAATAAATACACAGGATGGTAATGTTTGACCTTCAAAAGTAATAACAACGGATTGGGAAGGTTTCCATATAGTGGTGCCGGTGGAAGTATCCTTGAAATTCAAACGACGTGCTTTTAAAACTTTTGGAGTTAATTGAGAGTCATTAAGAGCGTCTACTATTTCTGTTTCTGATAGATCGGTTGGGATACCTCTTACTCTGCCCATTCTGGTTAAATTGAAAGTAGGTATGAAAGATTTAAATTTATTATTTGAAAGAGAACCTATTTTTTTAACAAAATCATTAGCTAATGTGGCGGATTTAAATTCTATGGATAGTTTGTATCGACCTTCCGGTTTTATTGATCCATTTATAATACCGAGGTTATTGAGTTTTGAGCTAAAAATAAATTTACCGAAATCCAGGGGATGAATTATTTTCCCCTGTTCAGTCCTTTGGACATTAACAATAAATGGAGCTGAAGATGAAATAGAATACAGAAGCTCAATGGCTTTTGCTTCTGTAGGAATGGTATCATTATAACTTCCATGAGAGATTGGGGATTCGTTTGTTTGTGAAAGAGATTTAATTTTAGGAGGTACATTAAGACAAAGCGGAGGTCGTCGTTTTCGGGAAGGAATGGTTACAGAAGCTTGGGAATCATCAGAATCGTAGACTTCTGCAATATTAGAAATGGACTCAGGGTCAGGAGGTCGATTTTCATCCTCCTCCATTTCAACAAATTTAAAAAAATGAAACAATAAATACTATTTATGAAATAATAAATGATAGAAATAATACACGCAACTGCGTCGCAAACTAATAATAGAAACAAAAATAATGAATACGAAAATGTAACAATAAATAAATCTTATCTGTACGCCGCGCCGCCGTCAGTCAGCCGTCAAACACAGAGCACTGGAAGTAAACACGACTGCACACTACCGAGGTTCGGTGACTACTCAGTACAAAGGTTAATGGATTATGCTGTTCTGTTTGCAAATTTCAATCTTCTTTTTGATATTTTGTCCCTTAACCTCTCAGGCTTCTGGAATATTAACCATTATATTTCTTAAAGACTCTATCAGAAGGTCTGAGAATTTGTGTGTATTTCTGCTTTGCAGTAAAATCCAAATAATTGGAATATTTCTGAACACTTCTGAAAACTAACAAATATTTTTGAAAGCTGATATAAGTTTTCAAATTTTATTGTTAGAAATACTTTTGATTTTTTTCAGTCACAGCAAACACAAAAATCTCGAGCCGCCACTAATAAACAAAATTAAATTTTCATTGAGATAAAAATGAAATCTGATAAAGACCTAAAAATCAGAAACGAAAAAACCATTTACGATGTTCATATTTCTTCTTTTCGAAAATGGCCCAAAAATATCCGTCAAATATCTTGATTTTGTTCCCTAAATTTACATGCTTAATTACGCCACCTAATATTGTGTTATTAATTTTATTTTAATTTGCTTTAATATCTTATTTGTATTTTAATTTCTTTATAGTAAGTAATGTCCAGTTAATAAATCAACAGAAGAGACCGGTAGTAAAATAACTCTGAAATGAAATTACAATGCTGAGTACCTACATAATGACTTATTCCGTACGGCATCTTTGTTTGAAAAAAATTGTAAATGTACTTTTAAAGTGCCTATGTGGTATATATTTTTTAATTTTCATTCTCACGAAAAAGCAAACACAATGTTTGCACATAATGGCAAATGGCATTGTAAATGCACGATTTTTTTAAACAGAATCCAGCATTGATAAGTGTATAAATGTAATATTCGAAAATGGGTACAAGATCGAGGACGATTGAGGCAAGTAGCCTCATACACACATATTCACTATCATGCTGTCTCGTTCATACTCGGTTATCTCTTTTATACAATTAGACCTACGTTCCCTTACAGTTACAGATACTACTTATTAATGTATGTGGACAAAACTCTTGCTTGATTGCATTATTATTATTATCTTTTTTTATTTATAGCTTCGTTTGGCCTTTAATCGCCAAGGAGACGAGCTGCGCATAGCCAAGAAACAACTCCTCAACAGTCAGCAGAGGATCAGGGAACTGGAGCAGCAGCTCTCCCGGCTGCAGGCCACCTCCTAGACCACCCCGGCTGCCATATCTCCACAACCAGCCAAGCAGCTACCGTAGAACCCACAGATCATAGAAACAGAGGGAGATACGGCAGTATACGAGTCCACTGTCGTCGAGCTAAGACAAAACAGCATAGACTATCAAAACTGCGGAACTATTGAAAGTCAACGGTTTGATGTTTAGGTAGGAGAGCTGGCAACACTTGTTCATGCGATTTCATTCTAATAGTGGTTCATGGCCCATCTTTCTTATTTCTATTATCTATAGTAGAACCCATCTTCATGTTTCTCTAGTCTTTTGGTCAGGAAAAGCCAATGAATTCAGAAAATAAACGGGGTCACAATGGAATGGCGAAATAAGACAAGGCGTTATTTATAAATCGATTTTATCTACCAAATTCTGCAAGCTTATCAATTTAAAATATCTTTATTTTGGTTCCAATGTGAAAAAATAGAACCAACACCTATTCTTTTATCAGGTTCTCTTTCGTCACTGTTCTATTTTATCCGGTTACACTTTATTTTAATTTATCCAAATTATTGGTAATTTTTTTTTTACCAAATTTTTTACAATTACATAATCAAATTGATACAAAAAATTAATGTGCTGTGAAACATTCCATTTTGATGCACACATTACACATTCCTGGCAAATAAAAAAAAAAACGCACAAATTTTGTTTAGATCTCATATAAATTCTGTTCTGTAGCAACCAATTAATGTTTAAGAATTTTTTTATGAAATCGAATAAAATTATAATTGTAGTTAATAAAATTGCTGAAAGCAGCATAATGCCATTTATTCTATAATTTCATGACATTGAAATAATTATTCTAGCATGATTTTGACATTTATTTACTTTACTGTCATCCATTTTTTGATTTATTTTAATACAATGATATTAATATGCATTCCATTCAAGGATACAATTCTTAAATTACATAAATCATGAAGTATCGATTGCAGTCAAACTGCAATGTCATTTAGGCGGCCATTCCATTATGGAATTTTAATTATTATTATAATTATCATTTATTCACATCACAATATCTTAAAATAATTTCTTTCTTAATCGCTGTACCATTGATTGTATGATATATTATGTGTTGTAAAATATTTTTTGTACGTATATTTAGTTGTGTTATGTTAGTTGTATAATTATATTTTAATTGTAATAATTAGTTAATCTTCCTGAAACTTCAAATGTTATTTTTAAGACCGGGCACAACATAATAACTATATTTTTTAATGAAATAAGATTAATTATATTCTATTGTCCATAAAAAAAAACACTAATAAGACTTTCAAACATATTTAGTGAGGAAAATCTTCTTAGAAAGTACCTGTCAAAGTATCACTTTACAAATAGAACATTTTCAAACATGCAACGAGGTTAATCTACTTAGACAGTCCTGACAAAGTAACACTTAAAAATAGAAAGCTTTCAAACATGCAGCGAGTAAAATCTACTTAGAAAGTATCTGGCAAAGTAACACTTTAAAAATAGAACACTTTCAAACATACAGCGAGGAAAATCTATTTAGAAAGTACCTGTCAATGTATCACTTTATAAATAGAACATTTTCAAACATACAGCGAGGTTAATCTACTTAGAAAGTATCTGACAAAGTAACACTTAAGAAATAGAACACTTTCAAACATACAGTGAGGAAAATCTACCTGTAACACTTTCAAACATTATTATATGTAGTGAGAAAAATCTACTTAGGCCCCGTGTATCAGTATTTTTTGTAATGGTATCACTTGCCAGGGCTCCTACCAGGGAGCAACTTGAAAGAAGTAAATATCTCAGCAAGGATAGGGACTGACTGATATACGGCACCTTAGAAGTGCCTACCCCAATATTATAGATAATAATCGCACATGTTATGTCATATGTCCCGGCATATTTTCCTGCATTATTGTGTGTCAGTCCAAAGAGTCAGCGTTGTGTATCATATCAATGGTTCTATTTTTTGTTTTTATTTATTCAAAGATTTAGTTTATATCATGCTATTATTACTGATTTATTTTGTTTGGAAAATATTATCTATTTTCTCAGAAGACTTATTTTTGTGTTCAATAAATTGTTTATAAATATCCAATCTTGTAAATGAATTCTACCAACAGATGAAACATGTAGATTTTTAACCTTTGACATTGTCGTTATAATGTTTATTCCTTGGTATATTTTATTATAATGATTTGTATTTTTGTTGGAATTGATGTAAAATATAATATGAAATGTATTTTTATGCAGCAGCTTCGCAACGCAGCAATAGTGACTAAGCAAAAATTTTAAAGCTGATTTTTATAGTTGGAGAAATATTTTTACATATACTCGGCGTTGTTAGTGTTAAGCTTACGTAATAATGTGAAGATATAACGTCGAACAGTCGTGCATTTACATGTTTCTGTTACTATTTCACTATTGAATGATAATAATAATTGGATAACTTGTATAGCGCCGTTTTTGTGGAAAATCACCTCAAGGGCACTGTAAATCAGTTCATTCAGATTGAGATCCGAACTTGCATAGTGAAATGCGTTACTGAATTGCATTGTACTGGGAAATAAAAAAATTATTTTCAAAACTTTTATTTTGCCAAGTGTACGTATTATGAATGTTTGCTATTTGATATTATTAGATCAGATTCAGACGAGGTGGATTTGTTTGCAGTTTCATTTGTATCTGCATTATTTCAAAAAGTTTTTTTTTAGTACAATTTCTAACTACATATTCATTGAAGAAGATGTCGGCTAGATGCATCCAAAATATCAACCTTTTTTTTTTTAATTATCGAAGAACTAAAAAACATTTTTTTTTTTTATCTGGTTATGAGATGACGTCAAATGCAGACGAATCTGCCTCGTCTGAACATTTGCCTTAGACATGATTTAAAAAAATGTCAAGTTATACACAATGTAATAATAATAATATTTTGGTCGATAGGAAGGAACGGTAGGAAAAGAAAAAGTCAGTTAACCCTTTTGAAATATTTAATATTAAACAGAATAAAACAAAACATGTAGATCTTCTAAGATATATTCTTCAGACTTTTTCATAGAAACACTCATCTCTTGGAAATAAAAAGGTACATAATGTTAAATTCAGAAATAACCCATTACATACATCTAACAAATGTTATTTTTACATCTTATTGTCATCTACAGAAGTTGCGATGTTACATTGATGAATATGGCTACCAAATAATCAGTATTATTTACATGAAATGAGTGATATTTTGATTATTAAATAATTACAAAAATAATAATTATGTAAATAAATCTCTGATAGATTTTTCTAAAGAGAAACATTAATACGACGGCACACCACACAAACAAACAGACGTACGTTCTTACGTAATATAACATCACTAATCTATATTTTAGGTTTTCAAATTGAATCTGCTTATTATAAATGAAGCGTATATTCATCAGGTTATAGTTATGCCTCATTGTGTGCATTCAATCTGCTTTTGCTAACATAACAATCTGTAAGTTTTTAAACCTTTGTCAAATTGCAGCCTATTTTATTTCTTCCGGAGTTCAATTGTGTCTTTGCCACTTTCCAATGAACTAACGTGGTAAAGCTAAGCTTTGTCTCGCATTTTGGAAGGTTCTTGCATAATATTAACTATAAATATCTACTTATTTACATCAAATATTATCTTGGAATGTATGAAATGGTCTAGGTAAAGATTGTCTTATACAAAAAGCTGTGGCTAATCCCCTTTCTTTCGTTTTTATTGTTCGACCAAAGATTTTCTATGTTTCTCAGTAAGTTAACAATCTGATATTTGAGATAAATAACTTTCTGTTTAAAATATATTGCAATATATTCAAATTGCACCAACTAAATTAAGTATAATACATAATATTTTGATAAAAAATGATAACATACATTATTGAGACGGAGAGATAAAACATAAAAAAATTATGAGAATGGAAAAAATCAATGTATGATTAAATTACATTTGCTGTAGCGAAACCCGTGGTCGGTATGTCAAATTTATCTTTTTTTCGATAACATAAATTGGTGGAGTTACATATTACATATTTATCTAGTGAAATGGACGGTAAAAAATATTGCGAGTATATCTAAAAATGTGGAAATTTCTCCCTTATCTGGCTCGCGCTGCTAGCAAAAAAGCGGGTAGGCAGAGAAGCCAGAAAGAATAAGCGAGGGTGCTGGAACCGTTGCAGCCATCCGTGTCGCATGTGTACACACAGGAACGGTATTCCAGCTGATCTCCGAGATGCTGCACGTAGTTGCAATAGTTCCCAAGGTCCAGCGCAGAACAGTACCGCTTGGTGCCAATGCCACCTAAACACAAAAAACAGGATCAATTTGCTGGATGTAATATGTAACATACATTGTGTGACATTAAAGACATGGCTGTCTGACGCGACAGACGAATGGATCAAAGATGTAATATCTAAGGTCCAGATATTTCGCAGAAATTCAAATGTAACGTCAACAAATGGCCATTCAGTGCCATTTTTTTATTTTTTTTTGAAAGGTTCGTTAAACGATGATTCTAGGTATGTTTCAGCTTTTTATCAAATTGTAATAAGTTGACAAGCTTAACAACATGATTAGTTTTCCTCTTCTGCTGATCACAATTTGTTCAAAAGCTGAAACGCACTTATAATCGGTATTTAATGGAAACCTTTCGACTGCGAAAAAAATCTAAATGGTGCTGAATGGCCAATTGATGACTTTGTCACATATGAATTTCTGGGAAACAACTGGCTATGTGAAATATAAGGATATGTATTTATTTTTAATATTTTAACAAACTGGCAATACGAGTGTTGAACTCTGTGCATTTAGCTTTTGACTGTCGAGGCCTTTGTATGCGAAAATTATATTATTATACCACTAAACTTATAATGTTTGTGTAGCATTTACAAATTTACTATGTAGAATAATAATAAAAGTTGTGCAATTGGCAAATTTTACAATCCAGCAAACTGACAGGAAAATGTGTTAATTACTTCTGTACTGCAAGGTCTAATAATTCTACTACATAGTAATAAGCAAAAGTTTTATATTATGAAATTTTTACTGAATCACAAATAATTATCATTCAGGAATAATCATTTGATGGATACATTTCTACATTTGCATTAATATTGTAATTAGTTTATTAAATCTGAGCATCTGCTTGCCAAACATGCACAATACATTTTAAATGACAAAAAACCATTTTTCATTCAAACATGCACCCCCCTCCCCACCTCCTTTTCCACTTTTATTGTGTATACCTCTGAGCCATAAGGGGTTATGTCCATTAATTTTAGTAACAAAAATGATCGAAATTAATATAATTTTTCCTCTCTTCAAGAGTTATAATATTATCTCCAATGAGGTTGTGTCTTTTTTTTATAAAAATAACATTAATAACGACAGTAAAATTAGTTTATAAAGTGAGCTTTCAAACCAAACTTGGGTAAAATGTATGACACCATTGCATATGTCAACACATTTAACGGTACTTTGATTTACATCTTCAGTATTTTCAAAAAAATTTGTGTCCTTAACATGCTCTAATTAATAATATAATGAAACAACCTCATTCAACATAATAATGTATGTAATAACAGATGTATTTGTGTATAATATAGCCACCGAACAGAAAATTACTAGAAGTGTCATCTATACCAACTTCAAACAAAATACTTTTCGACTTCCTAAGCCACACACAGGCCAATGAAATTGATTATCTGTTCTAAAGAAAGAATTTCAATATTTGAAATGATTTGATCTATTTCATCCAAAGTAAGATGAAATTGACTTTACGGGCACACAGACACGCCCGCAATACACTTCTGGTTTAAATCTTCAGTGATTGGTGTATAATAACATCCAGCACCAATCATTTTCGTTCAGGGGCATATTATACTATTTTGACATCTAGTCGAATATTTGTAATCACATACATTCTTTTCAGTGACGTAATATCCTTGTATTGTTGTATGCCTCTAAGCAATTTTAATGCTAATCTGATAAAAAAAATGATTATAAATCTAACTGAAAATAGTTTTTCAGCTCTCCTGTTTTGTGTTATCTAAATGGACATGATTTCCTATGCCTCCCAGTTATAATATATATATATATATACACAGTGTCTGGAAACTCGTAGTAAAAACTGGCGAATCTACATCATAATATTGTTAAAAATCGCAGTTAAAATACAGATATTAATCCTCTACCCAAAGTTTTTTTTTCAAATTTGATGTAAAATTCTAACTACGGACGCGATTTACTTGAAAAATCAAATCTAAAAAGTAATGACTTAAAATCGA
Organism: Hesperophylax consimilis; assembly: GCF_061612785.1. Lineage (NCBI taxonomy): Eukaryota > Metazoa > Arthropoda > Insecta > Trichoptera > Limnephilidae > Hesperophylax > Hesperophylax consimilis. The sequence goes on from NC_142841.1 coordinate 36,982,573, forward strand.
CTCCAAATTTTACGTAGAAAAATCATTTTCCCCTGATACTACAAGTTTCCGAAAAAGTATATATTATGTATATTTTTAAATGAATTTCATCATTCAATAATTGATGGAAATCGTTAGTAAGATTATGACGACTGACCCCGTAGTGCCGTACTCTTGATGCAGAACTGCGCCTCAAAAACGTCGTCACACTCGTCGGCCGTAAAGGTATTGTCCGGCTCATTGATGAGCACGTCCGAGCAGTCCATGGCCTGAGCCGAGTCGCATTGGAAGCACTTTATACCCCTCGCTTGTGTTAAGGTTGCCATATATCCACAGCGGACATCAGGTAAGCACCGTGAATTAAAGAGAACAGTTGCGTTAGTGTTAGTCATGGAAATGAATTAGTAATGTCTCGTTATTGATTATTCCTGGAATAAGTAAAGTTAGTTGTGTTAGATTTTTATTTAACCTGAAAAAAAAACACTGCCGGGGTTCTCTCTGTCTTTGAAGAATGCCATCTTCACCAGTCTCTCGGAGACACATCTGTGCTGAACCAAGTGACTCCCGATACCTTCCGACTGGATGAATATCTTCAACATCCCACTTTGACCTCCACCATATGAAGAAAAAGAATCTTAAGTTTTAGATTGTGATTTTTGATAAAGTGATTCAATCTGAAATAGAGTGATTAATTGGATTTACATGGACAATGTAACGTTTTCTGTAACGTTGGCTAAAGAAGGAGGAAGCGCAACACAACATAATACGCCAAAAATTAATCTTAGATAAACTGTTAACTTTTGTCCTGACAAAGAAATGGTTTTTCTGAAACGATTCTGTTGACATTTGAAAAATAAAATTTATTGTAAAAGTGTTGTTAATTGGTAAAAAGTGATTCAACCTGGTAAAGAGCAGTTAGCGGTGGTATTGAGTAGTTAGATTAGAATTTTCTGTGGTTAAGTAAAGACAAATCATGTTTTATTCAATAATATTCCAATGTGCCTAAAACCATTTTAATTTTATTTATATTTAGTCACAGACTTCCTCTAAACGAGGCCATTTCGAAGTAATTAGTCAATAACAACCATACTTGGGAATGTGTAATGAGTGTACACGACTGATTAAAAACAGTGCGATGATGTCAATGAATCCATAAATATTTTATGTAAGAAATAATTTGATATCAATGTTTACATTCATTCCTCTTCAGACTCCTACGCAATCTTTTTGCCAGGTACTGTTGGGTGATAATATTATCACAGTGTATATTATACACAGCCATGAATGATGTATGTTACAAAGATTACTAAACACAAAGAAAATAGAAATTTTAATATTATTCAGAAAAAAGTGATTAAAATAAAATAGTACCATCAAATGCCGAGTTCACAAGAGGACAATACAGAATTGAGGACAGCCTCGACCCCGTAGGACAGAGAGACAATACAAATATTCGACCGGAGTTCAAACGCGTGCGGTGGTGGGTGTAAGCCACTGTCCTGCGGAGATAGCCTGGCTGTCTAGTCTATCTCAATGACAAGTTCTTGGTTCATCGTCCCGTCCTCAAAATGTCTGTACACACTAAGATAATAGGTTCGGAGCTGGGACAAGGTATTATGGTCCTGTCCTCAAGTGAACTATGCATTCTATCGTCAACATTATAAGATATAGAAGAAAAGATTTCCATGTTAGTATTAGTTCCTCACTGTGCAACAGGCTGATTCAGCTCCCGTGTAATACTTTCCAAACCATAGTAAAACAGCAATAAGGTTAGATTACCTACCAACACCAATAGGGTTAAGTTAGGTTAGGTTACCAGATGACCAGATCAGACTATATTAGATTAGCAATGAATAGATAATAGTAATGATTAGGTTAGGTTATGCCACCAAGCCAGACTAGGTAAGGTTAGTGTGCAGCTGTTGCTATCTTTGCCGAGCCGATGTGGGTACCTTCGAAGCGTCCAATGTGCTTGACGCAGTAGCTGGCTCCGTACACTTCGTCACACCCTCGCGGAGACAGATCCTGGTCATCCTCCAGGAACTCGTTGCAAAGGAAGGGGTTGACGGGGTCTGTGCCAACGCACTGGTAGCAATCTATCGCTGCCACTACATACACAAAAATCACTTTAGATTTTAACTAAACTAGGTGACAGTCTACTAGTACTATTATTCCGCTATCACAATTTATATTAAAGTAAAACCTATAAAGGGCCTATACAGTATTTACATTTTATTTCTACAAAGAGGCAAACAAATGGAAAGCCCTTCGATAATTTCAGGGAAAGCATGAATTTCCACATGTTTTCCTGTAAATTGTCGGGAATTTTTCACGCCTAAAATAGGATAAAAAAATAAACGCAATGCTGTATTGCTTATACTAGGCACCTACAAAATTTTCAACAAATAAGATAAATAACATAACAGAGTTATGTTATTTATAAATTATAAAAATATTTATGTTAATATGTATTAAATAAATAAATATTAAATATTTATGTTAATATTAAATAAATAAATATTAAATATTTATGTTAATATTAAATAAATAAATATTAAATATTTATGTTAATATTAAATAAATAAATATTAAATATTTATGTTAATATTAAATAAATAAATATTTATGTTAGTTATGTTATTTATAAATAACATAGGTAACTAACATAATAAATAACAAAGTTTGAAGTTTGTCCCACGAGTTCTACTTTGATAATATTGGAAACTGTGTGCCTTGTGCACAAATATCCTACGAACTTTGGTCTAGTGCAATTTATTAATTCTCCGAAACTATTAAGTACTTTCATTCGAAATGTATTATAAATACATTTGTTTTAGGTAGGTACCTACGTACATTATTTTGTTTTATTATCACACATGTTTTCAGGGGACGTCGCCAGCTTCCAAGCTAGAGGAGGGGCAGATAATTTTTTTATAGAGCTTACGGGGAAGGAATAAGGAAGTAGTCAGAATAAACTCCTATTGTTTAAAACGGAAACGTTTAACACATATCAGCATAACCGGCTAGTAGCCGAGTGCACAAATGCGTCGGATTCCCACCCAGGCGTTTCGATTTCAAACCACTGCTAGCTTAGTCCTCCATCATTGCACAAGTTTGCACTGAGTTCTGTAATATGAACGTATTATTTTGTTTTAATTTCAAGTTGCTGGTTCACTGATTTGTTCAATAAATTGCAGTTTCTACCATACATAATTAGGAATGGACAAGCCAGAAGAATAGGGCGCTTTCGCCCGTGAAACAATTGAGCTAAAATAGGAAATACTTTCTTTTTCGTACTTTCAATGATAGGAATATGTATTTATTTATTTAACGCCCAGAGGGCTTTTACATGTACGTGGTACAATTTTGATGACAGATAATTTTGAAACATGAGAAAGAAATAATAAAAATAAAATTACATTAAAACATAATATATGCAAGAAACAAAAATAAAAAGAATAAGAACATGAATTAAAAAATACAGCGATTTGACTGGTTTACAAAAATACAACTTCCATTTAGGAATAGTGTTGAAATAAATCTTTTACGTGATCCACAAAAATCGCAAAGTTAATATTAAATATATCGACATCACCTAAGTATTGGTTTCCCATAGTGTGAAACCGTTGTATTGGGGAGTTCGCAATGTGTGTGTTGCAGTGGAATAGTGTATTTTGTCGTGTTGTTATCGTAGGTATTCGTAAGTTTATGAGTTACAGAAGTTCGCAACAGTCGAATTTAGAGTTTAGAATTGAATAAAAAAGTTAAGGCGATGCACTACGTCGTGTAATATTTTAAATTGAGACGCTATCAATAACAACCCTTACGTAGATGGCGATAAGGTTTAAATTCTCGCTTAACACCATCCGCCTGTTCTGATTTATGCAAGAAAAAAACATGGCTAAAAAGTGCCTTTTATTTTATTTTGTGGCATAAATATTTTTTTTCGATCATTTTATAAATAACTTAATTTGATAAATAAAATCATAACCGAAAATGGGTTCGTAAGTAGGAGATTTTGATCTTTAAAGCAGTTTTCATAGGCCTTTACATTATTTTTTTCTGGGCTTATAAAAAGACTTATCTAAAAAATACTCGATTATTTCAAAGGCAAAGATATATTCTACTCGCAGTATTTAATTAAAGCATCTGAAACATTTCTAGGCGACCAAATTTTTTAAACCAAAAACACGTGATTTTACATTACTATGTATGGCATCGCCTTGAGTCGTTTATTTTACGCCTGTCTTCCAATGTGTGTATTTTTAGAGTATTTAATAAGAAATGATATACTACTTCTAGTGAGATATTTAATTCAAAATTTATAAAACGTGGATTTTTGTATTCGCTCAATGTTATTAATGTGAATTTTGTAAGAGGGAGACCAAACTACTGAGTTGTATTCAATTATGCTTTTAACTAGAGATATGTATAACAGTTTAATGGCTTGTATAGAGTTAAATTTTTTAGTTGTTCTTATTACGAAGCCTAGTGTTTTAATTATTTGTTTACAATTTGGTGGATATGATTGGCGAAACTTAGTTTTTCATTCAAAATAGTTATTAATAATTGAGTAATTATAAACATTTGCCACCGTGTTGACAATAATTAATTCAGAATTATTCACCCTTGTCTTGCTGCTAAATTTGAAAGAAAAAATCAACCCATAAATGAATGTTTTTTTTACCATTTCTTTTTTATTGCATCTCACTATACATAAATCACGTTTTTTCTCATAAAAATTAACCTCACTAGGACTAAGCCTGTATTGAGGTTAACAATTTACATTTAAGTGAAGCGAACATAGAGTAATCAGTAATCACAAACATAAAGTAATACTACATATATACAAACACAAAATATTTAAAAAAGAAAGAAGAAAATACGTATTTGATGAGTTAACAGGTTGGGATTACTATATTACCATAGATTACTATAATAAATCTATTTTAAAATTTGCATTAAAACTGAACTTTTTGGTTAGACTGAGGATTGAACCTTCCTCCCCAGGAGCTGGAGTCAACCGCGCTAACAACCTCGCCAAACGCCGATCGGGTAGGATCGACATTTCAGAGAAATGCGTATATGTCCGCGTGTGTATGCGTGGTTGCCACCAAAAGTTGATGTACCAATGCATTGTCTATATCGACAACGAGTCTATCTACCAAATTTCAGCTCAATCGTATGCCGGGAAGTGGGCTAATTTTTGCTTGCAAGATTTGCAACAAAAGTGAAATTAAAATACTTGTACCATTTAAAAATAAATATGTTGGTTATTGTTTTAAAAGAATAACAGGAGGGGGGATGTCAAAAATGACAACACATGTATGAAGATTAAGATTAACCCAGATCCTCGATAGTCGATAAATAATAAATACCTAAATAGGCACATACTTTGTTGTGATTTGAGATTTTCACGGCCATAAATTATTGAAATCACGATTATACATTTTTTTAAATATATATAGTACCTCAAAAATATATCACTATAGTTATTAATTTATTGGACAATTTTTATAGCGCCGCTTTTGTGAGATATCACCTCAGGGGCGCTTTACAGTTGATGCCGGTATTACAAAAAATATAAATATTACAAAAGTGAAGTTAAGTTAAGTAAAATTATGTACAGGAACAGGTGACACGAAGATATAAGATGGAGACTCTGCAGCAAGAATCCTAGGTGGTGAGGAAGCTGATCCAGCTGCTGCAGCGAAAGAGTCCACAGCGTCCACCAACAGTGCCAGCACGAGGTTCGTCATTCGTCCAGGTATGTGTCTGCTGCTAATAAATCGCTGACACCTCACATAGATAAGAGACCCTTGTAGCACTGCTGTGACGTTCGGCAAGTCCATCATTCATCTCCGTGTAATCCTGTTCCTGGTGATTGTTGAAGTGGTGCATTCAGAAAAGCGACGGCTGGGATAATAAATTATCCTGGGCTTAGAAAAACACTTGCCTTCAGAGTTTCCGAGAATTCCGTAGAAAACAACTGGGGTGCATTTACCGATCGACGTTCGTATCGCCTTTCGGCTTTACATATGATACTTTCAAATTTTCCTTTGAAAATCGCTAAGAATTCCTATTGATTACATTAGTTATGTCAGTTTGATGAACCAATTGCATCTAATAGTTGGGCAGTTTCGTTAAAAAATATATCTAAATAAAATTTGATCGCCTTTTTATAATATGTAAAGAAAACATATCTGAAACGAAAAGTTTACTTGTTTTTTAAAATCTTCGAAAGCGATCAAAATTGTTTTCAGGATAGTTTCGTATATCACGTAAAATTTATAAAAATATTACTTGATAAATTAATATGAAAATAGGTTTTTAGGCTAGTTTCATTCCTCTTTTTTTAATTATACACAAACTCAGAACCTCGTTTACAAAAGTGACAAATTAATGTTTGAAGAATTACAAATGTCATTTCATCGGTCATCAATATCTAACTTACGTCTCACCACAAATAGGGGATTTACCGGCCATTCAAAATTGCACTGTCTGTCATTTCTAAACGCGTCCAAAAACTAAAAACTGAGAATTTCTTTATCACCTCAATAAACACTTTTTTGAATTAACCCGTAAGAATAAACTATAGACAAAATAGATTTTTTTTCCCCAAAAAGCATTTTTTTGTAATTTTATAAGCCCAGAAAAAATTTACACAGATTACTCGAATGTTCTAGAAATTTCTAGAGGGCGAGTCGTGGCCCAAAGTATGTTAAAATTGAACCATGACAACCTCATAATTACAAGACGACAAACAGGACTTAGCTAGGCTTAGTCAGCATGACTAGATTTAAAAAATCAATGGCCCGATTCCGAGTATCTATCTACCACTGTGCTTATGTATAAAGTGATATATTTTTGTGGTTTTATGCCGTGTTATGCTACACCCTTCTTTAGCCAACGTTTCGGACAGCACTACAGTGTTCATCATCGGAGCAGATGGTACTCATGGTGGTACTGAAATACAATTAAGGCGAAGCTTAATGTCAAATCACTATTTTGATTAATCTTTATTACGAATCGGGGTACATTATAAATACCAAAAAATATGCTTTAGATAAATTGAAGGTTTTCCTATCGTTTCTCTTGAATAGAATACAAATAAAAAAATAAATTACTCCATAAAATATATAAATGTAAACTACTAAAAAATATATTTTTTCAATATAAATGTATGAACGCATAAAGGAAAAAACTTTTTAAAAATACAGTAGCTAAGATTATCTGTGACAGTTTCACTTGATTAACTTTTTTTGCTTTCTTATAAAATTATTTACAAAATAAATAAAAACCAGTTTTGTGCTTGAAATCGAACGTTTCTAGACACCGTTTGTCAAGCGATTTTAATGCCTATTACCTACAATATAAGGTATACCAAGAATATACACATTTTTAGCTTGTAGCCTCCTCTACAATATAAACGCCAGGCGCAGTTGGTGTTTGTACGCGGTTTGGCATTTTCAGCTATACCAAAACCGCTGCGTTTAATCGCAGTGCGTGCACACACTAATACCCCAAAACAAATCACTACAATAGGTAGGTACCACAGACATATGAAAATATTATTATAACTGATATTCATATGTCTATGGTAGGTACCACTGCCATCTGTACACACGGCAGTGTAGGTACCTATTAATTTCGCCCACTTAGGTACCAGCTACCAGTCTAATGGGACTGGGACACGGTCAAGCGGCTTGATCGCAAGCACGTAGTTTATTGTCTATGGCACTTTGTGTCAAGCATTTTGACCGTGTACCGAAGCTGGCTTGCAAGCATTGCGCAATTCTACGTGCTTGCGGCGAGGCTTGATGCGAATTTATATTTTTGTGGGAATAGACAAACGACAATAGACAAATAAATATCACGTATCATAAACAATGATATAAATTGAATAAAATTGTTATAAAATAGGTACTTAGTTATTGTTTTTGTGTTCAATTTGTAGAAATCCATCTAATTTTCAAAATTTTGGAAGTATTTTAGTATTTTTTAATAATTATGACAGCGGTTTTCAAGGTCATTAATAATCAAACTGTAGAATAAATAATTTTCTGAATTTTCAATGGAGAAAACATATTTTTTGTATGAATACCGCACAAGATATTCATACAAAAAATAGCTGTAGCCTGTAATACACTTTGCAAATGCTCATGGGTAAAGCGGTACCTTAACTTGTACCATTCTTGACACCAAATTCGTTTCTTTTTATTATTTTATTCAAGCATAAAGCTAACGTAAGAGCCAAGAACGCTTTGTCTTTGACAGATTCCATTTTGCCGCGAGTCACGAAATGACAGGAAGGCATAGAAGTACAATACATAGACCACCACGAAATCACAGGAAGGCGTGGCCATGCTTGACGGAGAGGCTTGATGCGGGCTGTCAAGCCGCTAAGCATAGACAATAATAGACAACAATAGACAACAATAGACAAAAAAACTACGTGCTTGCGATCAAGCCGCTTGACCGTGTCCCAGTCTCTTTTAGGGACGTGGACACGGTCAAGCGGCTTGATCGCAAGCACGTAGTTTATTGTCTATGGCACTTTGTGTCAAGCATTTTGACCGTGTACCGAAGCTGGCTTGCAAGCATTGCGCAATTCTACGTGCTTGCGGCGAGGCTTGATGCGAATTTATATTTTTGTGGGAATAGACAAACGACAATAGACAAATAAATATCACGTATCATAAACAATGATATAAATTGAATAAAATTGTAATAAAATAGGTACTTAGTTATTGTTTTTGTGTTCAATTTGTAGAAATCCATCTAATTTAAAAATTTTGGAAGTATTTTAGTATTTTTTAATAATTATGACAGCGGTTTTCAAAGTCATTAATAATCAAACTGTAGAATAAATAATTTTCTGAATTTTCAATGGAGAAAACATATTTTTTGTATGAATACCGCACAAGATATTCATACGAAAAATAGCTGTAGCCTGTAATACACTTTGCAAATGCTCATGGGTAAAGCGGTACCTTAACTTGTACCATTCTTGACACCAAATTCGTTTCTTTTTATTATTTTATTCAAACATAAAGCTAACGTAAGAGCCAAGAACGCTTTGTCTTTGACAGATTCCATTTTGCCGCGAGTCACGAAATGACAGGAAGGCATAGAAATACATATACATAGACCACCACGAAATCACAGGAAGGCGTGGCCATGCTTGACGGAGAGGCTTGATGCGGGCTGTCAAGCCGCTAAGCATAGACAATAATAGACAACAATAGACAACAATAGACAAAAAAACTACGTGCTTGCGATCAAGCCGCTTGACCGTGTCCAAGTCCCTTTAGCTACACACATAGTTACATAATATTATAGTACCTACCCTCACTGAGTAGAAGAACAGTAAGCACGTCCGGTAATTTCTTATTAATTTTCGAGGCAACATCATAAAACTGCGGTATTACGCTATAATTACCGCTATTGCAGGCGCATGGTAAATTTACATAAAGATAAGGAATTCATACGGAGCGAAATCCATTTTTATAGATCAACAGACTAAACCAGAGAAAATTCTCGTGAAGGTTGAAATTGAAGAGGTTTACGCATAATTCCCGAATATTATGAATCGATGATTGAAGTGGCTCTTCAGGGGAGAGCTTGGATAGCCCCGGGGATGGGGAGGGGACAGTGGGAATATTCCAACTCTGAAAACGAAGGCAAGGACGAAAATGAAAAATTTAATAAGGTACCTACCAAAAAAAGGTCGCAATAGATTTTATTTGGAGAAAGTAGAAATTGTGCATAAAGCATGAAATTTTAGATCTAAGAAAGTGAGTTGATTGTAATCCATCCGAAAGAAGTTTAAAAATATGAAATAAATCCTCTGAAAGTATTAGCAATCGCAGTCCGCAGCCATTCATTTACAATTTGGAAGGCGTGTGGGTACCGCCGCTTCGGGAACCTTTTATTGGATGACCAACACCACTGCTATAGGTCATACCAAGTGGTTCGCTTCGTTTGGTGACTTAGCAGGGGAGCCCGGGTTCATGTGGTGAGGAAAAGGACCCTCCACACAGCATCCAGAAAGATGATATAGGCCATGAGGGGAATTAGTTTCCTCATAGCCTCCTTTTTGGAGCTAATAATCCCGCAATTTTTAAGGTATTTAAAATTCCATAACTTTTTAAATGTGAATAGTACCGCAATAGAGAACTGCTCCCAAATGTTAGGAGCCAGGGGGGACTATGGCATCCCCAATTGAGATAATTACCTTCCTGTGTTGTGAGGCTGAGATTGGGGAGGGGAAGGATATGGGGAAAATTAAGGTTGGGAAGTGCCTGACTATTCAGACCTGGTCACTAAATACAGCTATTGCTATTTCAAGTAGCGTTTGGATTCTTATGGTTGTCTTTCACCAGGGCAACAGGAACTGAAGTATCTAACACTAAAGTGATTACTACTATTAAAAATACTCGGATGATTTCTATAAATATATGCATTATGTAGTCAGGAAATTGTCTGATGTTATATCTAAAATCGACAAACACCGTAAACACGGTTCATATCTCCAGAGAAATATCTGGTAGTGATTGAGAGTGCTGGGTGCTAGGTCAACCACTGTGATCTGTGACCTTTTGAGATGGGCGATAGAGTGGAAGTGATCACACACAACTATCAATCAGTGGTGTGCAGTCCATATAGTCTGAAAAGCTGTGAAAAAGTGGAAAAAATTACGTTATTAAAATTATGTATTGAAAAAATCACTCCACCACTTTTCATTGTTTCTCAGTAGAATATATATATTTTAACTATAGATCGTCTTTTCAGCTATTTTGTTACGATTTAGTAATCCGATATATAAATCTAAACGTGCCTCTGTTACTCTTGTAATAAAAAAGGCGCATTACGCGAACCGTTCTCATGCGACAAATGTAAGCCGTGTGCATAATATGTTGGGCACGTGTTTCCCGACTATGCGCGGTGCAGAAGGGATTAATGACGCTACCTCTTTGGATCATCTTCCATCAAAATATCGACAGAACAAGGACTGCATGATGACTGACGTCTGTGCTCTAATTAATATTGCAATCTGGAATAGGGGAACTAACAACGGATCGCCCGTTTTTGCACAGATATGGCTGCCAAATTCAACAGCGTAGTTGCGCAACAACGCAAATGCTCTCAGTGAAATTATTAAGTAAGGTATTCAGAATGTTGTATGATAATTTAGTGATGATAATCAACACACGTACGCCACTGCTATCGATGCACCAGATACCAGCGATAATCACTATCTTCTTCGTCTCGAGCTATTCTGGGAGAGATCGCAGAGGCGAGAGTGAGAGGCACGTTATAATATTAATACATGCATAATATTATATGGAACGTTGGAAAAAATAAAAAATCAGAATTTACTATAATATGACTTTTCATTTTTCCACTGGGAATTGATTCCAGAAATAAGGACTCGATTGATCTTGCGCTGAAAAAACACAGAATAATATTTTCACGTTATGGCCTTACATTATTAAATAATTCAACATCACTGATACAGGACATAGCCATTTTTTGTTCCTCCTAATTTTTATAACATTTTTATAAACTAAAGGTTTTTCCGCCAAATTAAGCAAAATATGTTCAAGTTTATTGATCAACTCTAAGAAATATATTTTTCTAAGTTTATTATTAAAAAAACGCATAGTGGAAGAGCCCATCCGGATTTTGTTTTTTCTGTTTTGTAACAAAATTAAAAAAATAATTTCCATTTTGTAACTACCTATATGACAAAAAGTTTAGATTTTTTAATAATATTAAAAAAATATATACATTGCATTTGAATGTCAAATTGTTTTAAGCATTATTTAGAACATATTTGACAAAAGACACACTCTTTCAACAATTATTTGTGAGAAAAAATATGATAATATCGTATGCAAAATCGTTGAACAGTTACAAAATGGAACTTTAGGTTACGAAGCGGACTTTTATATAGGTTGGTTCACAAATACCACGTTTGCATACAAGGTATCATTTAGGGCTGTATCATTAATGGAGAAAAAAAAATCGGTAAAAAATAATAATTTTTATATTTGTGTAGGGTGTTTTGGACTCGTTTACAAGTAATATCTCATTCACAGTGAGTTGATACGCAGGGCCGGCCCTGGTACAAGTAAAATTTTGACGCCTCTTGTCAAAACCAGTAGACGCCTAGGATGATTTGTATTTTTGTATAGCGCCGTTTTCGTGAAAAATAATCTCAATGGCGATGTGTTTGGACTTATAGGTGTTAGGTATTATCAACGCCCTGATAATTGCGCCCGCATAGTGCCGGCCCCGTTGATACGAAAAGGTGTTTTGGTTTGTTCTAGTGTTTTGGTTTCCCAAGACGTTTGTTAGTATTTTTGGTCAAAGGTCGAGATCAAAATGACGATCTTTTGATCAAAACAACCGTAGGTACCTCGATTCGCCCCACAGAAGCAACTGCGATGTAAATTATTAAAGATACAGAAAATATGGACACGTTTATGGAAAAGTTTTATACTGGAAATCACGAAATGTGCCCACTTCGCATTATCTGTGTTCTTTTTTTATTACATACTTATAATACATATCTCACAGAATCTTTGAGTTCATACAATAAATTTTTAACTCTGGTGAGGTCACCATATTAATAATAACGTCACATTTTCATGCATGAAGTGACTTTCAAAAGCTCGTAGCTTATCGGCGGCCGCAGCCCGGGACTGTGAGACTCGGTCATGTGTGGGGCGCGACGATAACAGATGGGTGCACTCAGCTTGCCCAGCCTAGTGAAAATATCTCTATTATCTGCAGGCCACCCTGACGCATCTGCACACTAGCGCCTGTAGGCAGTGTGGAGTATCTGACACAGCTATCTCCTGCCACTCGTGCCACCCTGGGAACGGTCTCTAGGGTGGCCAGCGTTTCAAGCTCAATTTATGGGCTTTATCATATTTTTTATTCGTCATCATAATATTATGAGATAGGTACCTAATGAATGTGCTTGGAAGTTATTATTTTCGTTGAGCATTAAAAGTAGTATGCTAGTCCCAGCAGATCGTGCGTGAACTCGCCTTTCTAGTATGTATCTGTATTTTTAAATACATCTATTGGAATTTCAATTTTTTTTCCTTTAATAATGTATGGATGAAATGGAATATTGGAAGTGGAATTTAACTCGATTATTAATTCTATCGATTGGTGATATTTTACATACATTTCTCTGAAATTGGTTGTCGTTACCACAGTCAATATACGAAATAAATGTAGGTCCTACTCAATTGGGATTTGGCTCAGTTGTTAGCGCGGTTGACTCCAGTCTCTGGGGAGGAAGGTTCAAGCTTCAGTCAAACCAAAATAAGTTTTTAAAGACATTTAAACGTTTACAGCAGTTAAGAGCCAGTCCCCCGGGGAGAAGGTTCAATCCTCAATGAAACCATGTTTTTAAATACATTTAAAACATCTATTTATAAAAAAATAGGTAGATGTATTGCCAGCTGATTCTTCTATTCAAATTCTGGAAATATGATGAAACTTGTAGAAAAATCTTAATTCTGGAAATATGATGGAACTCGTAGAAAAATCTTAATTCTGGAAATATGATGTAACTCGTAGAAAATCTTAATTCTGGAAATATGATGGAACTCGTAGAAAATCTTAATTCTGGAAATATGATGGAACTCGTAGAAAATCTTAATTCTGGAAATATGATGGAACTCATAGAAAAATCTTAATTCTGGAAATATGATGGAAATCGTAGAAAAATGAAAATTCTAAAAATATCATGGAATTCTTAGAAAAATAATTAAATAGAATGTTAGTTTTTTATGATAAGATCGATAATTTTATTTCAATTCGGGAGGCGGGTTTGGTACCGCCGCCCCAGGATCCATTTATTGGATAACCAACACCTCTACCATAAGTTGCCCAAGTGATTCGCTACGTTTGATGATTAAGCAGGAGTGCCCGGGTTCATAGGGTCAGGTGTGTTCAGGGTGCGCCTCCCACCAGATGCTAGATCGAGGGATGCTGGTTTTGAGAGACCCTTAGATCTCTCCAACTGGTTTCTCGACCAATCGCCTTGCGCCGCAGTGGGAGGGATATATGACATACCTACCCAACCCTCATACCTTTTACCTTCCCAGAACTTCATCTTCTTCCTTTCCTTAAAAAAAGACCCTCCACGCAACATCCTAAAAGATGACAAGCAAAAGGCCCCGAGGGAAATTATTTTCCTAAGGGCCTTCTGTGTGGAAGATACAGATAGAGATCCTGGGTTCGATTCCCAGGTCAGGCCGTTATCTTTTTTAAACTTTTTTCTGTGTCTTGTTCTGTTTCATGTTTTGTTTATATTTATTAATATTATCTACCCATCAATCATATATTACATTGATGGTATGACTTTAAAAAGTTATTAAAGAAAAATTGTTCCAATAAACAAAACAAAATCTGTTTTCCCTCATACCTCAAATACTGACTCGCGAACCAAAGGTTTCACATTACATAGAATGGTGTACTTATGGGAGTGCCGGCATGGGGCTACTTCGTTACTAGTTCCAGAACTGCAGAAGATCAATAAATATTTTCCACGGAATGTTAATCATGAAATATGATCATATTGTCATGAAATTAGAGTGGATTGTTTCTTGTATCCTTCATATTTGAATGAGGTAAAAACCCAACAACGGAATGATTTTTTAAAAGTATTATTATCGGGATTGTCAACGTTTCAGGTAGCCTTGCAGTGACCGTCATCACATCATACCTGATGATGGATACAGCAAAGCTGTTTGAATGAGATGTTTAAGAAAGAAGGAGGAAACGCAATATGGCATTATTATATTCCAAAATTAGACATTACCGCATAAGAAACTCGCTAGAATCGTACTCGGTTCAATCGATATCCACAAAAATAACTCAGTTTACATAAAATAACGGGAGAGATCTTGAAAAATTCCGCGTATAAAGTATTATTATTCATATCAGTGTCGGAAATGACATGACTTCATAATGAGTTCGTATGAGGTACTCAAATACTTAAATGAGGTGTTGAGTGTTGAGGTGTCCCGCCTCAAACGAGGTGCGAAAATGCCAATATCTTGTACAGCCAAACTGTATTTTCTCCAGAATATTTTCGTATCCCGTGGTGCCAGTATCCACACAAATACCTCACCACCTCAAAACATGTGTAGTAATGCAAAACCTTTTGTAGTGAAACATATTATTTTAATAATACAAAACTTTTTGTTGTAAAACATAAAAAAAGAGTTGGGAAAAATATATTTTTGAGAGGTGGCGGGAAATTTTACGTTGTTGTATGCAACATTTATCATAGTGCATCTTGTATTAGGTATTCATCACTAATTCATATAAAAGTATGTCAAACCTAGGAATTATATTTTTTTGTAAAAACAGAACCCTTAAGTGGATAAAAAGTAAGACATATAATACAAAATACGGGTAAACTAAGTTCTGGAAAAAAATAACGAAAGTTGTTACAGTATCTGCGTAAGAATACATCAAACGTATTTATTAATCGGCCTTCAATTGTTACATGTTTTTGGAAATTCAAAGACGACAAGAAAACCCACAAACAAAAATAGAAAAAAATAACATCAATAATTTTTAGGTTATAAAAGTTAAAACTTTTCTTTCAATTGACTGAAGACAATAAATTGTTGAATTAAAAAGGCTTTCGTTTCTCAATTTAGAATAATTCCCTCAATAAATTTAATAACTACTGCAGTACTACAACATATTTTGCAATAATTTTGATTAGTAATTTATTGATATACACAATACTACACGCCCATTTTTAAAACATTGTCGTTGTAAAGTTTTAAGTCCCAACGGAACTTGTTTATTTTGAGTTTCATTTACCTGTTCTCGTCGTCAAGGCAATCAGCGTGACGGTCAGCAAAACTTTATCCATTTTTTTCAGCATTGTGTTTACTAATAACCACACTCGAGGAAATATCACTGGATTGAATGAAATCACTAGTTGGCTAGAAGTACACACGACACGGATTTGTTTGACTTTCGGACGTGGAGAAACGAAGGTAACTCCACTCTTCGCGGCTGGCAGTTTATTACTAATAAAGCGCCGATACTCGTTCACTGGTTGTGGCACGAAGCAGATGAACTGAACAGGTAGGCACTGCGGGGAGGTTCCCAATCTTATTAACGAATAAATGTTTGCCTTATCATAAAATATGAAATTGTAAAATTTGAAAATAAAACACATTGTAAACATATACATCCTTCCACTTGTTTGAAGTTGCCAGATAAGAAAATGCAAATATAACTATTATGCGGGAACACAAATATTATTGTGTGGACTGCAAAATTTTTGCAAAAGTCCACAAGATAAATATATATGTACTTATAAACGCGGTGTAAATATAACGCACCTGGTGGGTGGTTTAGCCCGTAAGGTCAGAACAGTGAAAAACTTGACTTATTACCACGGTGTTTGTTTGATTAAAACGGTCTTAAACAAGGCTCAAGGCCGGCTTTATCACACCAACGTTGAACCGGCGTATAAGAACCTAATTAGTAACAGCCTAGGTATATTATTAATAAACATACTTTTAAAACTAAATGCAATATCTTTAGGTTGTAAATGCGTTGGAAAAATGCAACAGATACGGAGTTTTATTAGTATGTTGTTTTACGACTAAACAAAATACTTTTGAAATAATTTTCAAAGCAATTTTTGTATAATAATTTATCCAAATTCCGATCAGTTCTACTATTTCTTACATCAATGTACAAAAGTTTCCATTGTTCCTATTATATATAACTTTTGCATAAAGTTATTCTATTTTCTTTATAATTAGTGCAACTCGCTCACCAATCACAAGGAAGGCTTTGGGGAGATTGAGATTATAAATATATTTTGTACCCATATGTAATTTATATAACACCACTGTACCACTTATATCTTCAAACATTCAACTCAATTCAAACAAGCACAAGTACCGATATATTTTTTGATTCTCTCCCTCTATTTAAGAAAAACTTTTTTAGCACAATGAATTCGCCAACATAACACATACAACCACACACAGACACACACGCACACGTACACACACACAAACACTCACACACACCTCTCTCCTTCCCCAGCACACTAATTAATTTAACTTAAAAATGTAACTTAACCGTAAATGTATAATATACCTCCTATGTATAGTATATGTCAGCGACATGTCATTGGTACCAATTATTATACTAACTTTTATAACTTTGTAACTATTGTCATCTATGTAATTATGTACTGTTTGTTTCTGCAATAAACAAAAATTAATAAATAAATAAATAAAAAAAATAAAAAAAGAAACATTTACATATTACATTCTTCTTAATAATTATTGCATGATTAATACGTGATATTTAAATGATGTACGTAATAGGAATCCAATAAAACAAAAATAATTAAATGTAATAGTCACATTTTGAGAACCACATGATTGGGTTGTATTGTGGACACGGGGGCGGAGCAGAGAAGGGGGGGGTGAAAGTGACGTCACCGAGCGACCGAGTTGTCACGCGATGATGGTCGGCTCGTCGCTCGTCGGTTCGGCTCACTGTCGGCTGGTCGGTGTCGGGAATGTCGGGTACGATGGTTATGCGATGGTTGTTGCAGTGAATTGAGTGAATCACGTCAAACCGCGGAGTAATTCATCTATTTTGTTTATTGCCGAATGAAAAGATAAAAAAGTAGGGCTGCTAGTTAATAAGTACGAGTGGTTAGTTCACCATAAGTCCCCATTCTATTATTTTTACATAAGGTAGTTTCCTACATTTCACGAGAAAGTTTACCAAATTGTTAACTTTCACTTTTTGGCCAAAATTTGTAATTTGTATTGTTATGAAAACTAACACTAAAATCGTGTGCAAAGTAGGTACCTACCTACTGCAGAGATGAAAAACTTTTTCACAACACAGTAATCATGGCAACGTCAACGTGAATCGTACGGTTGGAGGGGGAACTATGAAGGAGTGGCTTATTTATGTACGAATTTTTTTCTTTTTTATTACGTTAGGGCAGAGCAGGGGGAGCAGGGGTTGACGACTTGGGTGGCTAGAGAAATTCTGAGATCAAAACAAAGATTTTAACACATAAATAACAGGTTCCTAAAGGATATAAATAATTTTCACGTTATGCGAATGAGTTCTAATAAAATAAAAAGCTAGATTATCTGAAAAAGAGAACTAAAAAGCTAAATTTTTGTTTTTGAGTTGATGACCTAGATTTAGAGCTAAGTCTAACTCCATAAGAACCGAGTTGCTAACACTGATGCTGTTCGAGTCAAAATTCGTTCGGTGGCTTCATCTCATAAGATTGGTTGAATGAAAGTGAAATGGGCATCATAAGCCGAATGCGGTTCGCGAACTGCGGTCTGCCGACCCCTGGGTTAGTGTATTTAACCTCCATCCCATTTGCTGACCATTAAACGCCGATTCTCGGCCCGTTTAAGCTTTTAATCATTTGTGTTTTAGAATGCATAACAGAATGATCGTTATATTCAGCGGCGTAGCTACCTAGGGGCTACGCGGGGCAGTGCCCCGGGGCCCTCAAGCTCAGGGGGCCCTCGAATCCTTACCAGAAATCTCAATCAAACTGAACTTTTGGAAATTTATCCCATTTTCAAAATAAATATGACAGGTTGCAACTTGCAACCCCACTTTAATCATGATAACTAAGTTGAGAGAAATTCAAAAGTTATGCCTAGGGAATTCCCCTAAATTCAGCTAAATTCAGGAAACAGCATCAAACGTTGGGATCTACTGCCAAAATTCACTGGCGAATCGGACACCACTCTAAAAAAACTAAATCCGACTAGATGGTCCAGTAGGGTCAATACGATATCTGCTATAAACCTTCGTTATTTTGATATTATCAAAGCATTATCAGAAATAGTTCTAAAGAGTCCTAATAAAGATGAGCGTAGTGAAGCAGAGAGTACTAAATTTCGAGTGCGTGTTGCTTTGCGAATTCATGCACAGTGTATTGAACGACATCAATTATGCATCCAAAACTTTACAAAAATGCGACATCAATTTGGGCGAGGCGAGTAAAGTTTTAGCAGAGACCAAAGCAAAGTTGCACATTTATAGAAATGATTTCTAATTATTCAAGTGCAAAGCCAGTGAAACTGCAAGAAAATATGGTATTGATACCCATTTTCAAGAAAAAAGGCAAAAAAAAGGTTTAAAAACATTTTGATGAATTAGCTGCTGATCATCGATTTCCAAACCGAGAAAAAATATTTAAAATTGAGATTTTCAATAATGTACTAGACACAGTAATATCTCAATTAGATACACGTTTTATTGGTATGAGTGCAGTCTGTCATATATTCGATTTTCTAACACCAACATTTTTATTACATGTTGATGAAGCAACTTTATTACAAAAGTGTGACGAATTCCAAAGAAAATATTCAGATATAATAGGCCCTAGTTTTTCACTTCAATTTATTAATATTTACCATCTAGTTTTACCTCAACTAACTCAAGCATGGACTGTTCACCAATTATGTAAGGAAATAATCAGAGATGTGCTTTATTTCAAATAAATCCATTTCAAATGGAAATGCAAAATGCAAAATGGGTATTTTCCATTTTGCATTTTAAATGCTTTTCTAAAAACAATTTTGCATTTTGCATTTTAAATGCTTTTCTCAATGCATTTTCCATTTTAAATGCTTTTTTGCAACATTCTTCCTACTATCTCCACTCATCTTTTTTTCATAAGCCCCAAATATCAGTCGGTCCTCAACCTCGCTATGAGAGATAATTTACATTTGTCAAGTTGCTCCCTGGTAGGAGCCCTGGCAATTGAGTGATACCATTACAAAAAATACTGATTCAAATACTGAACATGGGGCCATGACGCTGTAATATTAAATGTTAGATAGCAGTTTCGATGTTTTTACATTGGCAACATTAGTCCCGTGAAAATTTTTTGTGGTTTCATAATCTGTAGTCGTGGTGTTTTTGGATTTACCATCATGTAATATGTTTGTTCTACATTGATGTCCATTATTAAATTACAAAATTGTTTAAAAATTCTTTAATCATTTTAATTGTTTGACCTGAGAAACCATTTTGCATTTTCAATGCATTTTGAAAATAGGTATTTTGCATTTTGCATTTGAAATGCATTTCTAAAAACCATTTTGCATTTTGCATTTTCAAATGGAAAAGTTTTGACCCATTTCCATTTTGCATTTCAAATGGTTTTGGGTACCCATTTTGCACATCTCTGGAAATAATGAGCAAATATGGAGTGCTAGAATGCGACCTAACGGAAGTATTTACAGCAATGTTATTATTCTTTACAATTCCTGTTACTTCTGCAGCAGCTGAAAGATCATTTAGCAAATTAAAAATAATAAAAAATTATTCAAGAATTAAGATGGGCCAAACTCGACTCCGACATTTATCGCTAATAGCAATTGAAAACAAAACCGCATCAAGCCTGGATTTAAACGAAGTCATTGATACTTTTGGGAAAACTAAAGCTAGAAAAAAATTGTAAATATAATTGTTATTTTGTCAGTTGGTAGGCCCGACCTTTATATAATAAGCCCTTGAATCTTCTCTATTTCGTTTTATTAGCCAAACCTACACCAAGTATTAATTGTAATTTATGTTATTACTGTTTAATATTTTTATTACCTGCCCTGCAGTCTGCAGTGCACAAAAGAGAGCTTAAGTAGCTTATCATTATTAAAGTGTCTGTATATTTCATATTTTTATATGATAAAACCTAATCAGTTTACATAGCAGTGGGGCCCCATTTTTTTAATTTGCCCCAGGGCCCTTGGTTACCTAGCTACGCCACTGGTTATATTATGATGTAGTTTGAAATTGAATAAGTACGAGTATATACAATATAATGATGTCTGAATCTTCAGTTCGCATTTGAAACATATCCCAATAATAAATTAAGTGTTATTTATTATTAATATTAAAAAATGTATTAATAGGGAACACGATTTTAAACGACGTTTTCTGGAACAGGATCTCTTATCCTTGACCTATATTCCTCTTTCTCTTAATTAAATTAATTTTAAGACACAGTAAAACTCCTACCTATGCAACATTAACATATAAGAAACTTTTATGGCTTGACTTTAAATTCATATATTTATTTTCTATCTTTGTATTATTTGTGCTGTTTTTTTTCTTACAAAGAATTCAAATTATAAATAAACATTGGTAATGGAGACTAGTGTGTTAAAAAATGTGATGACGCTTAGTACGATTTTTATTTAAAAAAATTGATTTACCTTAATTACTATAAAAGAAAACTGACTGGATTTGTAAAAAAAATAATTTTAGCATTTTAATTACGTAAAATGAAAACTATCTTTCGTTGTATATGGGATGACAGCCAAAACAATTTCTGTTGATGACATTTTCTTATGTTGGTATTCCCGATACAATACTAGTGGCTAGAGTTACCATTTACTCTACGCAAATTAGGTAGGTAGGTACTTAGGTTTTGACCGAACTCTGAAAATAAAATAAAGTTATTTAGGCATGTTTTCTAAATAAATAAATTTTTAAAAAAAGGTTAGGTTATTATAGGTTAGGTTAGGATAGGATAGGTTAGGATAGGTTAAGTTAAATAGAATAATACCTCAATAAATAATTTATACTTTTTATGTGGGCACTTTTTTGCCGCAATATTGAATTACATCATTTTTTTTTAAATTTACGTTATTCAATTGTCCGTTTGTTTTCTAGCCACTTATGTAGAAACAGGAATACCAATTGACATACATTATTTGAAATGGCTGTCATTCCATACAACGTTTTATAGCCACTTATGTAGAAACAGGAATACCAATTGACATACATTATTTGAAATGGCTGTCATTCCATATAACGTTTTATAGCCACTTATGTAGAAACAGGAATACCAATTGACATACATTATTTGAAATGGCTGTCATTCCATACAACGTTTTATAGCCACTTATGTAGAAACAGGAATACCAATTGACATACATTATTTGAAATGGCTGTCATTCCATACAACGTTTTCTAGCCACTTATGTAGAAACAGGAATACCAATTGACATAAGTACATTATTTGAAATGGCTGTCATTCCATACAACGTTTTCTAGCCACTTATGTAGAAACAGGAATACCAATTGACATACATTATTTGAAATGGCTGTCATTCCATACAACGTTTTCTAGCCACTTATGTAGAAACAGGAATACCAATTGACATACATTATTTGAAATGGCTGTCATTCCATACAACGTTTTATAGCCACTTATGTAGAAACAGGAATACCAATTGACATACATTATTTGAAATGGCTGTCATTCCATATAACGTTTTATAGCCACTTATGTAGAAACAGGAATACCAATTGACATACATTATTTGAAATGGCTGTCATTCTATACAACGTTTTATAGCCACTTATGTAGAAACAGGAATACCAATTGACATACATTATTTGAAATGGCTGTCATTCCATATAACGTTTTATAGCCACTTATGTAGAAACAGGAATACCAATTGACATACATTATTTGAAATGGCTGTCATTCCATGCAACGTTTTATAGCCACTTATGTAGAAACAGGAATACCAATTGACATAAGTACATTATTTGAAATGGCTGTCATTCCATACAACGTTTTCTAGCCACTTATGTAGAAACAGGAATACCAATTGACATACATTATTTGAAATGGCTGTCATTCCATACAACGTTTTCTAGCCACTTATGTAGAAACAGGAATACCAATTGACATACATTATTTGAAATGGCTGTCATTCCATACAACGTTTTATAGCCACTTATGTAGAAACAGGAATACCAATTGACATACATTATTTGAAATGGCTGTCATTCCATATAACGTTTTATAGCCACTTATGTAGAAACAGGAATACCAATTGACATACATTATTTGAAATGGCTGTCATTCCATACAACGTTTTATAGCCACTTATGTAGAAACAGGAATACCAATTGACATACATTATTTGAAATGGCTGTCATTCCATATAACGTTTTATAGCCACTTATGTAGAAACAGGAATACCAATTGACATACATTATTTGAAATGGCTGTCATTCCATGCAACGTTTTATAGCCACTTATGTAGAAACAGGAATACCAATTGACATACATTATTTGAAATGGCTGTCATTCCATACAACGTTTTATAGCCACTTATGTAGAAATGGGAATACCAATTGACATACATTATTTGAAATGGCTGTCATTCCATACAACGTTTTATAGCCACTTATGTAGAAATGGGAATACCAATTGACATAACTAACTAACTAACCATCACATATGCCATCACGCCTTTCGCAGGGGTAGGCAGATAGGACGGACTGCCAAACAACTCGTTATTGGCACACACTCCTTGCCTCATTCACATTCATACATCGTCTCATATATACTCTTCTATTATTCTGACTCTTGACATGGCCCGACTCAAGTATCTGATTCACTTGGTCGTGCCATGTCTTCCTCGGGCTTCCCCGACTTCTGCTAACATTTGCATTGTATTGACGTAAATTATTAGAAATAGCTGTCATCCCATCCAAAGAAAGTTTTTCATTTTACGTGATTAAAATTTAATATGCTAAAATTAAAATTTTTCCATATGCAGTCAGTGTCCTTTTATAGTAATTTAAAAAGTTAAAACTTTTAAAACTAATAAATTTAAAAAAAAAATCATGTCTTAATACGATTTTTACGCTCGTCACGCTTACGTGGCCAGCGATCCCGAATAATTATCAAAAATATTTCTAATAAAAACCTTTATCTAAGAAAAAATTTCATTTCGGTTCCATTTATATAAAGTTTTTTTACACACCAATAAAATTAGTATATAATCATATTTCCTACGTTTTAAAAAAGTGAACAATAAAAATTGGTACATTAGAAAGAGCGGTATGCGAGACCG
Source organism: Hesperophylax consimilis (assembly GCF_061612785.1). Lineage (NCBI taxonomy): Eukaryota > Metazoa > Arthropoda > Insecta > Trichoptera > Limnephilidae > Hesperophylax > Hesperophylax consimilis. The sequence continues at coordinate 37,006,506 of NC_142841.1, forward strand.
CGAAAATAACCAAACTACAACCAAATATAAAAACCAAAGTTGCAGGCTCTGTGAGATCTCACTGAAAAAAATATGTTTAGTAAATATTGCAATAACTAAAGAATGGATGCTCCCGCATATGGTCAACTTACCACTCACCGGCTCAGCGGAGACTAACTTGAGAATTCCTCAGGTGGGGCAAAGAGTGACACTGTAATCAACACTGAGCAATCAAAGTGATATTGACTTACACGCCAATTTGGCGGGTGCGGAGTTTCTTGAAATATTCGAACTCCACCAAATGGCGTAGTTGGCAGTGAACCTGTTTTAACATTAATAAGGTTGTTTGGTAAAATTACCCTGAAGATTTAACAGGAGTTAGTGTATGTACTGATGGGGTGGGTGGGGGAAGGGGTAGGGTTATAAGAAAGAATCAAATCATTTCAATAAAGGTAATTTATTAGAGCAAACATAATCACCAAATAATGGACACTGTCACAAAATAATATACAATTATTGTAAAAGTTAACAATATTGAAAGAAACAATGTGCAAAGGTAACTACAAATTTATTTTGAAGGTCCTTCAGATAAGCAGAAAGCATTAATTTCTCCTCAATTCTTTGTTTGCAATGCATCCATTTTTTTCATCATATAAAAATTCATTCCTTCTTAAGATTCGTAAAATTTGTGAGTCTGAACTAATATAAACAACGATAAAGTACTACAAACAATACTAGGTATAGCGAATATAAAAAAACTATGTTAATAGCTTTAATTTAAAACAAATAACAGAAATTCACAGCTGAGATTACCGCAGCTTTTCACTGCAGTGATTATTACAATAATTTATAGTCCTAATGCCTTCCGATGTCTGTTCTGTTATAAGTTTCTGGGACACCAGGAGACCAGGATATAGAGAAGAACACAATGTCGTTGCACCTTCACATAACACCTATTAGAGAATGGTAACAATAAGGGAGACTCGGTGCTGATCCGAGCACCAGAGGTGGGCGAGAGGGAGTCTGGCTAGTCAAGGAGAACATCATTCTCTGGTATATCGCTATCAAATTTAGTGCCTAATGTTATAAGCGGGTGAGCATGTCTGCGGCAAGCAGTCCAAGCACGAAATCACACGAGCATGTCTGGACAACTATTCAAACATGCGTGTCATGCGCGTCACGGACATGCAGATGGCCGCTTTTGACGTTAACACGATGCAGAGTAGCAACAAACTATAAACGCTTCTCACAAGCGTATTACGTATTGCAAAAGAGGGTATGTATTATTATTTATGCTCAGTTTTACTACAGAATGAATCATTTCAGCTTGGCTCATCTTTATGACGCTTACTTATTGAGATTCCATTATAAAGTGAGGAGGTAATAAATATCTACCAATTGAATGTTAGAGTTTTTAGTATAATATGTAAAATGATAATTTAAAAAGCAGCTAGACCATTCCAAACTACAGCACAAGTTCTATAATTGGATGAGGTATCGGCAGCAATTGAAGAAAGTGATGAAGAGAAGACCGATCATATTTTAATGTCTCTGATATTATGTTCCTAAAATGTACATTGAATCAAATATCTTCCCAATTTTTTTATGTACATTAAATAGTTACGACATATTCCATAATTAGACAAATGGATTCCTTTTCAATGCATCCAAATCAGAGGGCTCATACAGTACATTATATCAGTCATCAATCATCAAAAAGCCGGCAAGATACTTTTGGCTGATGTTTATGTTTTACAATTACCAGTTCTTTGTTTTAAATACAATAACTAGATATAACTATACAATTACATTATGCACTACAAATACGTAATGTGACATTATAAGCAAAAATGAATCATTCAAATTTATGATGACAGGCTCAACCGACAAGGTTGTCGTGTTGTGGTCAATTTAATTCGGGATTAATAGCAGGGGAGGGTGACATGAAAGAAGTAAAAATGCAGTTAGATCCTAACTAAGTCCAAATCTAGGATTAAGTCGGTGATGAAAAACCAGGCCTCACTATTCTATACATCAAAATTATATTTCGAAGAATTATTTCTGTGAAATTTGACAAAACATTAGAGTACAGAAACATGTTATAATAATATTATTTAAAATGTCGACTTGATTGCCAAAGTGTGAATTGAAATGGCTAGAAATCACAGATACATTGATTATACACATTATTATTAATATTATACAACAAATTTATAAATAAATAAAAATATTTTTCATTAAAAACTAGATCCATCTAAAAAAGTGTGATACTAAAATTTTAAATGAAATTATTATCACGGGTAAAATTTCAAGAGGTACAAATAAATAATATATAAATAATGAATCATTGAAGATTATTTTATATCATAAACTAAATATGTATTGCTTTCAATTTACATAGATTTATGTAGATGAGGGGTACTTATGGCATTAGGGGAGACTGGATTATGAATGACATATGTATTTGCCTCAAAGACAAATAATGATTGCACAGGAGTAAAATAAATGGCCACATAAAAATTTAGGAATACATAGAACATAAATATATCTGAATAATATGATAACAAAAGTAAAAGCTTTTTTCTTTTAATATAAAATACAACATCAGAATTAAGGTTTCCCAGAATAGTTTTTATAGATCGATTATAAAACGGAAATAAAAAAGCATTTGTATTAAAAGAAATGAAATGGAAACTCTTGGTAAGAGTACTTTGGATGTGAGGGGCTCGAGAGGGCAGAGCAAAGAATTCCAATTTGGTGCTACATATAAACATGTTTTACAAGTGAATTTATTGAGTGAATTCAAAACCAAAACCAAAATATTCAAATAGAAACTAAAGGAAAGAAGACACAACCTTTAAAATAATAATTTAGCTAGTCGAACTTCTAAACTAAACATAATTCAAATAGACAAGTGGATTAGATTAGTTTAATCAGACAAAGTTGTGGGCGGCGGCTAGTTTAGTGAGATCTTTAGCTGGTTCCCAGTCGTCGGCGCTGCTGGAGGCACCTGCCTTGCCGCAGTAGTTCTTCCTGACTCGGTACTTCTCCTTGGCGTTGTCCGTGTACTTGACAAACTGCGCTATCTTGAGGCGCTTGGTGGCGGGCTTGGTGGCCAGCTGGGCCGGCTGCTTCTGGTAGCTGGGCGGCTCCTTGCGCAGGCTCTTCAGCTTCTGCTTGGCGGGATCCTTGGGGCTGCGCTTGCGGCGCGTGGACTCCAGCAGGCTCCTCGCCGCGCCCTCGCCTTCCTCCAGCTGTTTGCCCTTGGCGCCCAGCGGCAGTCTCCGGCTCGGGGACTTGTTCTTGAGGGGCGCCTTGGGATGCTTGGCCACCGCCGGCTTCTTGATGGATATGAGGGACAGGTTCCTTTGCGTCTTGGACGAAAAGGAGGGGTCAGAGTGCACTTTGGCCCGGGCCGACAGGAACTTGGCCGAGTGCAGGCGGGAGGAGTGCGGACGTGCCCCAGCAGCCAGGGTGATGGGTGGCAGAGGGGAGGTGGTGGCCAGGGGAGCCAGAGGAGCCAAGGGGGTGGGAGGGCAGCCGGGGCGGCGCGATGGGCGGCAGGAGGGGCGCGGGGTGCGCGATGTTGAAGCGCGCGGGACAGATATCTGCAAGTCCAAGGGAGCCTGGATAAGAATATTGAAAAAAAAAAATCTTTCAAAAATAAGTGTTACAAATACATATAAATATACTACATACATGAAAATACTTTACTTAATACATATATACATATTAGCTTAAATATTTGTAAAACAATGCCATAAAATCTACTTTTAGTATCATATCAAGGGAATGTAAAAATGGAATAGTTTTGAATCTGTACCGGTCTTGTTAAAGAAGTTTAATACTATAAAGGATATGTACATAATATTATAATTAAATGAGAATCTCAGTGGTGATGGGAGACACGACAGACCGTCCACGGTATGTCATTTCCCGAATGACTATAACAAATACATATGTCCTGGGAAGGAAACAAATAAATATGTAACTAGCGGTTCCACGATAACTCAACACAGTGACAATTGAACACACTTTCAAAAAGTAATATAAAGTCATTAAAAGCGATGAAAAAACTAACATATTAACCTAACCCATGTAACCTATTTAACCTAGATCACTTTTCATGACTTTATATCAATTTTTAAAGGTTATGTTTAATTTTCATTTTGATGAGTTATCCAGTCACCGTACCTAGTAGCAGATAGAAGGAGAAGGCACAAATAAATCATGCTTTATTCAATGAATAAAAAATGAAATACAGTAAATTAATATATAAATTATGATATGGGAAAAAAATACATAATGCAGGAAACGCTTCCGGGACAGAAAATTGTGTTATATATTTATTTTTAAATAATCCAGAGAAGCATAGTAATTATCGAAATACAAATTTCAACACTAAAAAAAAATCTAATTTTCAAATATTTCATATTGTGGTCCAGCATTCTGAAAAAACATAAACCATTACGCGATACATTATTTGTGGAATTTTGAAAGTAAATTTAGATAGTTTTGGGAATTACGAAAATTAATTTAGATGGTTTGGGGAATTTCGAAAGATCAAGTTGAATTAATGCAGAATCAAACATATATAAATAAAAACGTAAATATTAATTTGTTCAAAATCTTAAATCAAAATCGAAAATTCTTCACCGATTGCTTTGAAATTTGACACAACGTTGCATTCGAATACGCGTGTTATTTTATATACCTATATTATATAGATGTCATCTGTGACATGTTTTTCTTTTAAAAGAGCGTATCTGTTGGACGTAAAAGCAACACGCACTATTGTTTCACTTTCTGCACAGACAGAATGAGCCACAGCAATGCGAGGCGGGGTACAGCTAGTTTAAAATATATTTCAAAACCAAATTTGGCTTATTGGTCATTAAATACCCTGATAATTCTGAGTTTTTGGTCAAATCTACATGTTTGAAACACCAAACACTCCAAAATATTAAAATACTTTCAAACTACTAAATTTAAGTACATATTCCCAAAGAGTTGTGAAAAGCGATGCAAGCAAATAGCACACTGTTAGTCGAATATCGAGAGAATTAGGTACAGAAGAGAAGATGGCTGATATTCAATGAATATGAAGATGCGATGATTGAGAGAAGCATCGTACATCTTACCGTGGCGGAAATATTAAAAAACATTGAGTTTTAGAATTTTGTCTTCTGGATTTGGGCAAGAAATTTTGATTTTCACTGAAATTAAGAGCAAAACAAAAATATAATTTCCGGGCGAGAGAAAAGAAAGATTGGTTTATTTTGGAGTGATGTTCAGAAATTACAAAGTGGTCAGTGTTAACCCATTAAGTACTTAACACATTGAGTGTATAGGAATAATTTGACCGTTGAATACTCGTCACAAATACAAACACATCCGGTGTTGGTACGCAATGGGTTGAAGGTAAGGACACGCTGGGCCAACATATGCAAGGCGTGCATTTCTACATTGCCAGGCCAACCATGCGCACTTGTCTTACGCACGCATCGCAAATTTGAATCCTAGTATCGAGATATTCAATTGATTTCATAGAAAATGTATTTATTGTAAGTTGTCCAGATATCTTAACGTGTTGCATATATGGGCCCAGTGCGTTCTTTCCTTAACAGTTGCTTTGAAATCAATGTAGGTATTGGTGTAAGAAAGTGTTGGTGAGTTTCAAGAGGAAGATGTGCAATAGATAAGAGTGTATAATATATTAATGACGTGTACGTATTTACAAAAGTCTAGTTTTATGTGTGCGAGAAATTATAAATGCGCATATAAATAAATAATAGATAGGTGCATACATAAAATAGCAACAATAGCGTAATATTTATAATATTATGTAGTGTTTGTCGAAAGGTCATATTCGCATACGGTATACCATTTTCCAAGCAGAAAAAAATTAGATACACATTTAGAAATTTCATTAAGGTATGAAAACGAGGGTAACCTACCTACATGAAATAATAAAAAACTAAGACTAAAGTTTTGTTGCAATTAAATATAGGAAACGACTGAACTTAAATTAGATAAATGGTGAATTGAAGGTCTTAGGTCCATTACTGTCATCAAATGACTTTTTACAATTGTCTGAAAAACGCGACGATGAATTCTAAAATATCATGTTATATACACAGATACAGATTATAAAATGAAGGTTACCACGAGAGGGTTCGTACTTTATACAGTTACCAGCTGTGAGTATCAAACTCATTCCGTCTGACTGCTATCGAGCATCTTATTCACCGGGCTATTCAACACCTCAAATTTCAAAAGAAAAATGTAAATATGTATACACCTCTCTAAATAGCATTTTGTAATTATTACCTACCAACCACCAGTAAGCCAGTTTCACAATGAGCTTAAAGTTGAGCTGTTTCAAACTACTATATATATTTTGGTGAGCATAATATAAACGATCAGCACCATTTTAAAATTTTGACATTTGAATGGTTAACATTTAATGTCGATTCTCAACCCGTTTCAGCATTCAATCACAATTTGATGAGCTGTCAAGCTCGTCAGCTGATCACAACTTGATCAAAACTAAAAACGGGCGAAGAATCGGCGTCAAACAGGGATCATCCAAATGTGAAAAATTAAAAATGGCGCTGATCGTCGATTTGACGGTCCTCAAAAGTGATAGATTTAGAAAGACCTAATCCAAGAGAATCAAAAGTTTGTCTGTTGATACATTATTATCTGAATCGTGTCGCAGTAGCCTGAGGTAGATTGGCAGGTGTTAGGTGGTAAAAGGTGTACCTGTGAGGGCCGCTGCTGAGACCGGAGCCACTCTCGCAGACCGGCGAGGTTGCGATGTTCCGAGTTTGGCAAGCGGCTGTTAGGGTGGTGGCCTGTGAGGTCCAACACGGAGGCGCCCAGGGTCTTACCCACCTGGTAGAGAAGACACAACGTTACATGGATGTACATTATATGAAGTGTGACACAATATGAACACACAGAAAATAAAAAGATATGGTCTCGACCGCGATTCAAAACCTGTACTATATCCGGTACCGGCGTCTCTAACAATTAAGCTACCGACGTTTTTTGTCATTTATCAGTCTCATAATTTCCATGAGAATTATTAACCCTTAGCACTCGAGTGCCGCCAGAGATGGCATCCGTGGTTTGCCGTATTACTCGAGTGCCGCCAAGACAATAAACAAGAAAATAAAGTATTTCCTTAATATATTGTTTTTTTACTTTTCAATATAATGTAACCAAAATCATATTAGTACAGTTAAAAGTTGACTGAGAAATGAGTGATAAGTTATTAAAAGTGAATATATCGTTATCAATAATTCTCAATGAAAATATGAAACAGAAGAGACACAGAAAATTAAAAGATACGGTAGCAACCGAGACTCCAATTCAGAATCTCTAATCTAGCTGTAAGGGACGTTTTCATGTCTCTCACATAGACTGTAAGATAAGGCACCAGTCAGTCCTGGGGTAGCCGCTATGTCCGGTGCTTATAATGGGCCCAGTCTTAGGGAGCGAGTTAGCTGCTACGGTCCAAGGACTAGAGAATTCGGGGTCCAAGGAAGTGTAGAATCAAACAAGGTCCAGAAAAGAAGCAGGCAGAAAGCAGTCAGACAGTTGGCGAGAGTGGAGTAGATTTCGAGACTGAGAATACTGGTTTGCAAGATTTGGCGGAGTGGCGGGTCTGTGCGCGACCTTGTTTCGTGGTTTGCGAATATTTTGCATGTTGTATCATCGAATGTTGTATGATCACGTAAGCCGATGACTCAACTATTCATAAAATACTCCTCTTCACGATCCCTCGCCTGACCCAAACTACTTTCTTCCAGCATACTTATTAATTAAAGAAACAAAGATAGAGTGGTAAAGTGTGGGGTCCGGCCCAACATATTCAGGGGAATAGTAAATATCTTTTCTAAAACTAAATTATTATAATATTATTGCTTAATTACTTTTAATGTTAAAGAGAGTCCGGTGTTTCTATCTGTATTCTTTAATTTCTAATACCTTTAGCCGAATTCTTGTAACTAATCCTAAACAAATACAACAATATACTTCGGTTTCATGTGAATGTTTGAGTAGCGCCGCTTTCTTTGGTCCGCTTGCGGCGAGGAACGAGGCGCGGGTGGGCAAGGGACAGGTATTGAGGTTTCAACGCAAGTTAAAACCTCCTTCCGCTCCCCGCACCATCATTTCATAATGCGAGCTGGAGGGAGTGGTACCACGCTATGCAAGCACAGGGAAAATGGAAAGCAAACACAGTAATAGCCATAATATCCTCGTCTTCATTTTCCCCGACAACCCGTCTGGTACACTAGCTAAGTCCTTCATACACAAAAAAAGAATCCACTTTTAATGATGTTAGTAGAAGTTTTTCAAATATTGCCAGGTTATTCTTAACCCAGGAATTAACCAAGTAAAAAGTTAATATCGGTACCTCTTCAAATAGTGGTGGTGTGTACTTGGGTGGGGATAGAGGGGCGCTAGGGGTTGTGGACGGGTGGGGCTCCCTGTAGGGCGGGGGCAGCACGTTCACCAGCCGGCCCGTGTTGTAGTTGCACTCGAGCGTGTAGGAGCGCGTCAGGCCCGTGGCCTTTAGGACCGCCACCCGGCCAGAGCCCTCGCGCGACATGCCGTCTCGCCGGTCCCTGCCAAACAAAACATATACATTATATTTACATGTGTTATATACATAGAAGTATTATGATCTAAACTGATTTGAGAGAAAATTGATAATGCCAATTTATATACGACTTTTCGACTAGACTGGGGAAAGGCCAATGAAACCGTTTATTTGTTCTAGAAATAATTTCAATATTTGTAAATGTTTGGTAATTTTTAACCTAGAACATTGACCTTACTTTGAATTCACAGACACGCTCGCAACACAATTCTATCTGATTATTGCTTCAATAGTAATGAATATCGTTTTACCCATAAAAAAAAATAAATTAAAACACATAAAAATGCCGCTATCTTTTGTAAAATGTCCATTTTTTGGTAAGTTGAAGTGTCATGTTTACGCTTGCGAGAAGACTCCATTTTTCAAAAGGATCAGAAACCCATCCGACAGTTACTAGAATACACAAAGGGCTAACCGAAATGTACTAAAACAAGATAATTAACCCTGGTGACTGGCAAAATGGTTGGCTCTAGCAAGAGTTTGATTTTGTGGTTTTAACAGCGGGTTATATTAGTTGTCAGATAATCGAGCAGTGGATTACTGAGAGAGTACTCTATGTAATATGTAGATAATATTTTTATTTTTTAATGATAAACTAATGTTTATAAGACAAGGTTTTTTATGCATAGCACAAAGGATAACAAATTTTAGATGATATTTGACAATGTCCATCTTTATATTTACAGGCCGTGCTGTAGGTAGTGTAGGAATTCTGGGACTGGATTTAGTATGATTTTTGAAAGCGGCCATAGTTCATGCGAACGAATGAAATCATTTATTTAACGTTTCTGTTATATTTTATATTCCATATTGTTTAAAATACGGTGGTGATATAAAAACATTAAAGTGAGATATTTTTAATATATTTAAGATCATAACATTGTTTAAATAACGTTTATCTGTCACTCAAAGTTTTTTTTTAATGCCATCTAATTAACGGATTTTTATAATTATAAATAGATACTTTTTATTTATTAATTAATAATCTATATATTTTGTTGGTATGCAATAATATTAGAATTATTCACAAAATAAAATTTCTTGATAATCACAAAGTAGACATTCTTGCAGGATTATATTATTAGTTAATACACATATTTCTCAATGACATTTTTGTCAGATGCCTCGTAATTGCTACCTTCCAGGATGTAAATTCATTTATTTTAGGTTTTCTGCATATTTATCAATTCTTTGTTTCAGTATCATGGTGTAGATTTTATATGCTGTGCATAGAAGTGATATGCCTCTATGATTTTCGCATTTTAATTTGTCACCTTTCTTGTGAATTGGGCATATTATGCTTATTTGCCATTCCTCTGGGATTTTTTATATTTTTATAAATAAAAATCTACTTTCACAAATAATTATCTTTTATCTATCCATAAAATTTAATTTAGGTACATAACTATGTAATATTTATTTATATGAAATAAAACCATAATTATGTTTGTAGGTAAAATAGGAAAGAATTTATAAACTCGAAATGAAACTGAAATTTTTAAAATTATTTTAGTTACATAAAATATCCAATTTTAATTGATTTGTTTATTGTGTGTAGTTATGTATATTTACAGTCTTATGTTTAATTCACCAATATTTTCTATTAAAATCTCTAAAATCGAGGCTACTTTGAAATTTTTATCCAGCCAAATCTGACTTGTAAATAAAGATAGCAGTAAGTCAGCCCATGGTCCTATATTTTATGTTGATAGTGAAAGGGGGGAGAGAATGGTAGATGGAAGTGAGTGATTGAACTGACCTAAGATACATGTTCCTCTCGGTGAAGTTGCAGGAGGTGAAGTGGAAGTGCAGGCTGTTGAGTGCCATGATACGTGGCAGCAGCAGACACTCCACGCTGCTCTCCACCTCCTCAAAGTGGTTGCCGTACATGAAGATGCCCTTCTTAGAGGCGTGCCCGTGCATGTCCATGTAGAGGTACAGCCCCGACTCCCGCTCCTGGGCGGCGCTGCGGCCCTTCAGGGGGCACACCGTGCGCACCGGCTGCTTCTTCCACTGGAAACAGATCAAGATAGATGTCACATACATTTTTCTAATTCTTCTATATGGCATGTAAACCTGGACACTAAACCAATGGAAGCCTCTGTCATTCCTCAGAATTCATAGTTAGTTCTCAAAAATACCAGTGAATGATGCCACGGAATCGGCAGGATAGTGTTGTCTAATGTTCTCTTATCCCTTTCTTCTATAAGAGCTAGAGACGCAAAATTATCCTTAACTCCTACGTTTTGTGTACAAGAAAGCGAGAAGTAGATTGAAAAAATCTGATGTTATACGTAGTGTCATAGATATTTTTCATTTTCACTCATTGGCATTATATAAAAAATGATTTTGATTAATTTATTCATTTAAAACAATATATAGTATACATGCGGCATGTTCCAGAGTGAAAGATACTCTCAGTATCGTCCTGGTGTAAGACCATCCATCAGAATTGAAACGTTGCTTGAAATGGCTTCAGCTGTGTTTGGTGACCAGATCTGAATTGCCAGGTACTCCCCCACTTTCCTCTTCCCCATCTCCTTCCCCTCCCCACCCTTCAGCCTCACAACAAACCCCAGTTGAGGATGCATATAGTCTTACTGGCTCCAGACGGTTGGGAATCTTGTAAGGTATTCACATTAAAAAAAATGGGCACAATATTTTAACACTGCAATTGCATTAGCAAGCGTAATGCGTATATGTGTATAGGTACATTCTAAACATACCCTGGACAGATGAACGATGCTTCGAATGTAAGATCACAAAGTTGTAGTAGGATAAAAAGGAGAAATCTCCAAAATCTTGGTCATATTGTGAGTAACAAATGCAAAGTTAATCAAATAATTTCAAATAAAATAATTTGTAATTTTATACCGATGAGTTTTTATCTCTGCGAACTTTGCCGCTCAGTGCGTACGTCTCTCTGGGGGCAGGGCCGCTGATAGACAACTTGATGGAGTCCTCGATTTCCTTCAGAGGGGTCTCGGTCCCCAGCACCGACGGGGGCACCTTGAGGGAGGCGTGGCAATTCACGCAGCGTGACGTGCCCAGCTCTAGGTCTGAGTTTGCAGAGTCCTGCTACAGCAAGCGCAATTTGTTTTAATTTAATTTAATTAATGATTTGTTTTAAAATGTTTTTTTAAATTTAATTAAATACAAAAAGGTTTAAGATATCTGTATGTATTAAGTTCTTAAAAAACCCAATAGAATTGTTTCATTAACAACTTAACATTTACATATTTTATACTGCCTGGAACAACTAAAACCTTCTACATATATCTATTTGCATGTTATATAAATACAAAACATATCCCTTTATTTAAAAAAAAAAACTATATTAAAAAAAACTATAAAATAATTAATATCAGCGATTTTTTTTTTAAACGAAAATTTGTAACAGCAAAAGATATGGTCCAGCTAGAAAATGAACCCAGGATCTTTGCCTTGCCAGGGCGCTGCTCTACCAACATATATTATCTAAGATATTACATTTACTTCGAGTGGAATCTTGCGATCATACATAAAGATAAAAATGTGCAGTGAAAAAACGAAGATAATGTTGGTAGTTCTTAATCGAAGCATGATGATGTTAAATATGACCGAAGGAAATAGGGTCTAGTTAGCTTAGTTGGCAGAGCAACGCCCCGACAAAGTGAAGGTCCTGGGTTGAAGTGCTAGATGTGACCGTATCTATTTCTGTTTAAAATTTTCATTTAAAAAAAAAATTGCTTATTTTATCTTCAATGATAACTAACATACAGGGTTTTTCAATAAGAGGTGTTATTTTGATATTCAATCGTAAAAGATCAATGGTTTCGTTGCTTGTGTGGCACGTAGCACCGTCTTGTTGAAAGTAAATGTTGTCCAGATCAATACCATCCAATTCCGGACATAAAAAATCATTAATCATCTCTCGATAGCGATCCATTCACTGTAACTGTTGCTCCAGCCTCATTTTCGAAAAAGTAAGGTCCAATGACTCTGCCGGACCATAAACCGCACCAAACAGTCACAAGTTGAGGAAAGAGAGGCTTTTCAACAAAAACTCTTGGGTTTTCCGAGCTCCAGATGCGACAATTTTGGTTGTTGACGAAGCCACCGAGGTGGAAATGGGCCTCATCACTCAAGATGATTTGCATTTAATTCACTCAAGTGAATTTTAATAATTTCAATGCATTGTTGAAGCGTGTATCGTTCCATTTTTATTAATGGCGTAGTTTCTACTTGTCAAATGTCAAAAAATGACAGCTTCAAAAGTAACATCTACCGAAATAGCGGGCTATTCAAAATAACACTTCTTATTGGAAAACCTTGTATTTGTAATAATAATGATTGGATTATTTTTATAGCGAAAATCACCTCAAGGGCATATATCCATCGAACATTCTTCAGTTGACAAATTAAAAAAGGGTACTCCATGATGTATGTACATATCTGCTAAGTACAATATTATCTAATCATTTGATGCGGGTGCTTATCATTACACAGTCTACTTACAGACAACTCCATAATATAGTTAATTTTCACAAGAATTCATGGGTGCGGGACTGAATGTTAAAAAATAAATGCCTTCACATAACTTGCATAGAATGAGCTATTAACCTCTTGAGTACCGACATATCCAACGGGCACAATCAAAAAAACCCATTTCTCTGAACTATTTGCAGATTAAAACTATTTTTATTATAACACAATATCTGGTAAGACGATACAATTTACATAATTTTCAAAAAACAGTTATTACGAAAATAAAATCAGCTGGCGGACGGTGAAAACTTAGCTTCGGCACACCAAGAGTTAATAATACTTTCTGGATACAGAATCTAACCGTGTCACTCAACCATATGAGAAGAAGTATGATCTTATGTTGTCATCGCATGAATAATAGCAAAGTATACATGTACATAGAATGAAATAAACAGGAGAAAATTTAACCTTGTATTTGGCGGGCAGCATATTGGATATCCCTGGCATCCTGGCTTCCAATTCTTTGATGGTCTTTACGCAGGACATGCACCAGGACTGGCTGAACTTCAGAGACTCCCCGGCTGTCATGTCTCCGACGCTGAAATAAAATTACATAAGTAAAATTACACTGCTAATACATGTCTATGATGAACTTAAAGAACATATTTTCAACATATTGGACTAGAGGTGAATCAAGAGAATCAAAGTCAGCTCCCATGACAGAATAAGAAGACGATGTACAACCAATTCCCTGGAAACACGCTCACCTGGCGTCCTCGAGCTGGTTAGTCCCGCACATGACAGAGTCATCATCATCGCTGGTGAGTTCCGAGGACAATCCCAGCCCCTTGGCCTTGTGGGCGGGCGGGGAGGCGGGTTGGAGCAGGTGGTCCACTGCGCACTCGTCGTCCAAGCTGGTTGGGTTGAAGCCGTCCAGGGATAGGGACTGCTGGTTTATGTTCAGGTCCTCTACCTGCAATCATTTCAGATAGAATATATCACTACGGGAACCACACAATAGATAAACCGACCGAAATGTGTAAAGCCCCTAGTAAACGATGGCCCAACATGTTGTACTAGGGGCTTTATGGGTGTGCCAGAAGTAAGGGCAATTCAAACACAATTGAAATTTAAAAACTTGTCTTTTTTTACATGAACTCCACAGGAGGCCCTAAATAAAATAATTTCCCAGGGGGGCCTATTTCTTCTACATATAATGATGCTGTGTGGATGGTCTTTTTTGAGGAAAGGAAGGAGTGAACCTGGGCCTGAAAAGATCCACAGCTCAAGAACAAGTCGTCAACCATTTAAATGTTGGATGTGCGTTTGGCGTGTTTGCCAACTACGTACTGAAAAAATTATTGACTAGTTCCATGGAACATCTGTTATTGAAATACCGGTAGAACAAGTGTTAAGATTCAAAACTATACAGATAGGGGTTTTGTGGTAGTTTTTTGGGGATTGGTCACCAATTGATTACCTGGTCAGCCAAGGTGGGGCTCGCCAACAGCAGCGAGGAGGATGTGTCGTCCTCGCTGTCCACCTTGAGGCGGCGCGGGGAGGAGCCCGTGTTGGTGGCGGCGGACTTGCTCTGCAGCGGGGAGCGTGCGGTGGCCAGGTTGGACCAGCGGCGGTTTATATCCTTCGAGATGGTCATCTTCTTGCGCTTGCTGCAGAGCTCATAACACTTGACGTTTTCCTGGAATAAGGACATATAAATAACAATATTAAATAGGCTTTGGTACGCCGAGCTCCCGCAACCTAATAATACCGTAGTGTGCTGAGGGTAAATTTGCGCGCATCCTGCTGTGCAATAGCCGACACTATTTTCGTAAGAACTTGTTTTTGCAAAATTATGTTTTTGTAAATTTTGTAAATTGCACGAGAGAGAGAAAATCATTTCTCTGAATATAAGTAGCTATATTCAGAGAAATATAGCTACTATATAATTTCAGGTAAACATTGTGTTTACCCTTTTAGTTTCCCCAGAATAGCTACTTATATTCAGAGAAATGATTTTCTCTCTCTCATATTAAAAAAAATTTAAATAAAGAAATATGAAAATATTCATAAAGTCTAATTATATTTTCCATTGCTCAATAAGTGTTCTTCACAATAAAAAATAAATAAACACATATCCAACAACTCGAACTGTGTGTTAGGCGCGCACGTCAAAGAATGACTCAGCAGTAAATGTAAAAATGGCTGCTCTCTTAACAAAACGAAAATCAAGAACTTTTTTTTATTATTTTGAGGAATTGAATCCAAAATGTCTGGGCAGGAATTCGATGTATTTCGTTCAGCTACTAGCCAGTGAGGTGTTGGTGCAATTAATTGATTAACTTAAGTATGGATGTATTTACCTGGTCAGGATTGTCAAAGTCTTTGTCCAAGATTAAGTCTGAAGAATTGCAGTCAGATTCACAGCGCGGAGGAATCACCACATTCTCAGAGCTGTCCAGCGTGTCTTCCTTCTCAAATCCGTAGTGGTAATACCTGCACACGATAAAAATCATTTGAAAAAAATCATTCGACAAAACTTGATATAACAATTCTTCAAATTTCAAGGTTAATTTTCAAGTTTCATCAAAGATTTTTTCAAGTTCTGTTATTATTTCAGTTCTGTCAAGCTTAGCCTATAACAATATTATAACAGAACTTGAATAGGACTTTCACAGAACCCGAAATTGAATGTTGAAATTTGATGAATTGTTCAAATTCTCTGAAACAACCCGTCCTTAGTGTTTTTATACTAGATTTGCTAAATCATTCATCAGAAAAACAGCATAAAGGCATGACCATTATGTTTATCACAAATTAATCAAAAGCCGAAACGGGAACGTATAAGTGTTAAAAATGATGTCTATTAGATGGTCATCAAAAAATGTTTGAGTTATTTGAAATGGATATGATTTAAGAGGAACGGCTGCGGTGCCTGTTTCATACAAAATTTTAATTTGGATTTACGGCTAAAATACTAGAGTAAACTGTTTTTTTTTTTTTTTAGTTAAAAGACATGGTAAATATAAAGTACGCATATGGATCAGATTTTCGATTTTTGCCTTAAATTATAGAATATAGGCCCCAGAAGATGACGATTTTACATGATTTTACGAGGCATCTTTGGCAATTTTTTGTGACCAAATGGAAGATATTTTTTGAAAAAATCTCACATATCCCGTCTCAGGCATATAATGAACTATACAATAAAATTTGAATCTTCACTGAAAAAAGTTTTATTTGCTTCAAAAGCCGAATTTGGTGGCCACAAATTCAACGTATATTTAACTAGCTTTTTTGTTATTGTCTCATTCGCACTTTCTTGAGTCGGGCTGGCTAGAGTAGGTGAAGCACGGGCCGGGGGGCAGGGGCCCCGGAGAGATCGCCTGCCTAACAAATACATACATACCTACGTCAATCGTCCTTCATTTTTTATTATTATTGCTAGTGTATGTATATGTGACATTCGCAGTCAGCCCGCGCGGACATATAATTGACGAATTTGTTACTTTGTTTACGAATAATATTATTTTTAAACTCCACAGTTTTTAACCGAAGCATCCCCAAATAATTTATTTCATTCAACATGGGTAAGTAATCATTATTTGAGCATTTTTAACAATGATAATTAGGTTATGAATTAGGGTACTTACGTTATTGATTTTTATAAAATGTTATTTGTGTTTTAGGTCGAAAGTGGATACGTGGTAAGCCACCCAGTATGCACCGGAAAAAGAGGAAGTGCAATGTCAAAAAGACAGAAAGAACTCGGAACAGGTGAAAATTAAATGCAATATTTAAATCAATATTTATTATAAGTATTTATTTTTTACGGTAAAAATGTAATGTTTTTTTGTTGTTTTCAGTTCCGTAAATGATGTTAAAGATTGTCAGGCTAAATTTGCCAACAAGGATTTTTTCGATGCTAAAACATCGATGTGAATTGTGGGATTTTGAGCAAACGGTAAGCAAATAATTTTATTTTCACAAGAACAAACTCTCGAGAATGTACACAATAACATCAAGATACCATCTTTTGGTTAGTAGTGAGAGTTTCATTTTATTGCCGTTCAGCTTTTAGTTTTGATGACAGTGTTTTTACACATTGGTACAATTCAATATTACACCGACGATCTTTAATTAAAAGTGATTAAATTTAAGAATAAAAACCGTCCTCCATTTTTGCCTATAATTGCTTGTACTATTTTGTCGAATTTGTAAGTATAATCACTACACATATTGATCATACCTTGACAGTATAATATGCGGTCTTTTGTTTTCACGGTTTGATGCCTGATTTTTTTTCTTTTAGTACCGATGTGATTGAACCCGAAATATCGTCGCAGAAAATGTCAGACGTATCACCCGACATTATATAACATATAAGTAATGCCTTTAGTTAGAAAATTGAAATTGGAAAATTTTGTGGTTGACTGACAAATTTTATGAAATTAAATTTTTAATTAAATTTTATTTATGTAATTATTTATTTGCTTATTTATATTGGAGTCTGTTCTTACTATACAACTACTACCTGTCCGACTTTTTTTTATTTTTCACCTTGTGCACATGTATTGTGTAGATTATAAAATAGGATTTTTTTCAGTATAAAAAATCTGGGACTAACTACCATAAATGTATTCCTCACTGCCTAGAATGGACGGAAATAATTATACCGATTCATTGAACATTTTTTAATAAAATATGCTTGTTGCTATTATTCTTGCTGTTATTGTGCTGCTATTTTTATGGTTATTTTTACTTATAGTTGTATTACTTAATTTTGTTGTTCACATAATATTCTTCTTACACAACACTTAAAAATAATCTCGACCAAAATCCCAGTGATAAAGTCAGTGCGTGTTCGGAATTATATACACAGCGACACGACTTTATAACTTTCTTCCAGATAAAATAAAAAAAATGTGATTCACAAAAATTTCAAAGGTAATGTAAAAATTAAAAATAAAAGATTATGTCAAAGGTAAGGCCTTTACCGGTGCACTTACACAAATTTTAAGTAAGTGTATATTTCTATTCTCTACAATTATATTACTTACTGTTCATATATTATTTACTGCTGTTAATTCTATGTACTTATCTAATTTATAAACTTATACACCTATTATTACTATTATTATAATTTCGTCTGTGGCCACATGTACGATGCACGTGTACAATTTCCGTATCTCCTACAATAATACACGTATCTGCTAATTTAAATGAACTAAACAAAAGGGTGATTCTCCGTTTAGATGCAAATATATTCACGCACAAGAAAAAAAGCATTTCTCTTTTACTGGCCTTTTATGCGTGATATTGTCAGTGCCTAACGTGTACATGCGCATATACCAATACTATTAAAGAATAGGTCGGAAGCCCTTGTATGTCTGTGCTGCTAATGGAATGAACTAAACGAAAGGGACATTTCACCGACTTCGTGCAAATATTCAAGCATTGAACTTAATTTCTTTTTTATTTAATCTCATATTATCTAACTTTTTTTGATCGCTTGCAACGTCAGCCGTACTAAAAGCCAGGTACTCCCTCTCCGTTCCCCGCTGCACGCTCCGTTAGAGAGGGACACAGGACAATAATTATTTTTGCGGGAGTCGAAATTTCGTCCGCGAAAACAACGCTCTTAAGACACCTGTTAACCCTTAAATGCATGATTTATTAAATTTTCTGGAAAAAAATATATTTTGTAGATATTTACATGCATATGAAAGGAAATATAAAGAATTTATTTTATTTGTAATTTTTTAATGATATTTGATTAAAAAAAAATTGTTGCAAATTTACAACACCGTGTATTTAATAAAAAATAATATGAACAATTTACGTATGAAAAAAAAAATAAAAAACCTAAAAAAAATTCTCAAAACTAATAAGTGTACGGGAAAAATACGAGTTATTACATATAAGTATTGTATTATTGTATCTACTTACATAAGAAAATCAAAATAATAACAGCAAAACCAAACTGTAATTCTAACCTCCAACCAATTTTCGAGAATCTTCACTTTGTTGAAGAAAAAGTGACATTTGACATTCGCGAAAGAAAAAAAAGGTGATGCCACTCGATAAAATATATTACCGTGAACTTGATAATTCTAAAACGGCATGCATTAAGTATACACCAAAGAGTTAAAGGTGGTTTGAACGGTATGTTGCAGTTTTACAACAGTATGCATTTAAGGGTTAAGAATTGTTTGGGCTTGATGAAGTCTTCAAAAGGCCAAAAGTATTATGCCTGATATTTGGTGAAAAAACTTCTTTAACTCTCCTGCACATCCCCCAAAAGAGAGATTTGTGCAATATCCAAGCAGTTTTTTACATCATACTCTATCATTGAATTAAACAAGAATTCAATTATCGATCTACGTTTTTTAAAAAATTAACCCATTACTGTTTTAACTACACAGGCATCTGCCATATTTAGTTTGAGAAGGTCGGAGTATTTCCGCTTTGCAATAACATCCAAATAAATGGAATATTTAATGTATCCGAAAAATAAAAATTGCTTTTGAAAGGTGATACAATGCGCTTTCAAGTTTTATTATTATTATATATAGATATATTCAAGTTTTGAATGTGAACATGAACAAAATTAGACAAAAAATATATAAAAACACACAATTTATTAGACAAATGTTAATGTAACCTCACTTACGTTTCATATAAAAATAATTAATAAAAAATTTACAAAGATTCTTAATTTTTTATCAAATTGCGTTCTTCTGTGGTTAACTTATGGATTTGAATATAAAGCATGATGTTTTCTCTTTCTAACACCATTTAGATCATATATCTCACCGTGACAGTATGGGAGATACAACGATTTCTATGAGACCATATGGGTTGTTCCTATTTTTGATGGATTTTGAACTTGTCATAATCTAAATATATAAAAATCACGTGTCGCTGTACCGTTCGTACATGCTAATCTCCGAAACGGCCCAACAGATTTCAAAAAAATTTTGGGAACGTATATGGTTGATTCCAGCTTGAAATGTATGATAGTTTTGGATCCGATGGGTGGCGCTGTTGTCGAGAAATAATATTTTTTTTCCAGATTTCACATCTTTGGTGAGGAGACAATGAAAGATGATAGTTGTGTTGTGTTGCAGCGTTTATTTTGAGTCAGTATAGTTGCGCAGTTGAGTGGTCGAGGCGGTGGTCAGTGAGTCACACCGCGTTGGTGGAGACCGGACTCGTGGATGTGGTCAGCACTGGTGAAGACCATGGGTCTTCCGGGCACTCCAGTGTGAACAAGGTAGCTGAAGTTGCGATGGACCTGGTCGGCAGATGTACGGGAGATGCAGGCCGGCGACGATGCCGCGGGGTCTAGGTGCGTGAGGAGCGCTGGCCAGGAATGATAGCCGGGGCCAGGGCTCTCCCGAGGAGTCCTGTAGCGGCGCGGTGAAGCAACAGCAGGGCGCGACGCGGGGGGAACCGGCAGTCGGTGGTCGGCCGCTTCAGTATGCAGCAAGCAGTTGCAGTGCTCGCATGTTGGTCACTCGTAAAGCTGCTAATTAATGACTAACTGAGTACATCTCAACGCGCCTCATTATATAGCCGCCCGGGGGCATCGAGAACATTTCAGACCTGTAGATAGGAACGCCGAACGCTCGCATTGCATCTAGAGTGTTCCCGCTACAATGCGTTTTGCATTGGCGATCGTTCCAGAATATTCTCGTAGCATCGCTACACATCCTATAATATGTACAACCACCAATTTTAATTTCCATACATAGAAGGTCTGTGGCAGGACAATGACTTATATTATAAAATGCATTCCAAATGTTTGAGTTAAATTCTAACTGGTATTTAATCGTAATATATTACAATTCAGCCTGCATATGTTTGTGTTCGCCTTTAATAAGTTTGTTATTAGTACCAGTAGTGTTTAGAGATATTTAAATGGTAGAAGAAGTGGGGGATGCCTGAGGAATACTTAACGCAATATCTCTGCACCGTAATGAGATACAAAGTCGAAGTAATGTAGTTTCTTAGTATAACATTGTAGTATACAGTAGTGAATGGTGGAAGAAGTCGGAGGCGCCCGAGAAAGACATTAGCAATAGCGAAGCATAGCGGGGGATCCACTAGTAATTAGTTATTCATTTACCTGGTTAAGCTATTGGATATCTGATCAGTCAGTTAGTTACCTTATAAGAGATCTAGCCGCATAGATGGTGGGGTGCAGCTCCAGAGAGGGCGCCAGGTACACCCGGTTGAGGTTGACACCGCGGGTGTCCGTCCTGTACTGGCCGCGCGCTACCCCGTCCGGGTTCAGGAAGGGCACCAGCTTGAACACGTAGAGGCGACGCAGGTTAATGGCTACCGGGTCGTGGCGGGACAGCAGCAGGTTGAGGAAGCCGTTCAGCACAAAGCTCGAGGGCGTCTCTCCGGGGTGGACACGCGCTGATAGGATGATCACCTGGAAAACGCATACAAGATAGTGAGTAAAATGGGTAGCAAATACCCTCTGTATTTCCTAGTGAAAGACCACAACTCGATTGCTTGAAATGTCTTCAGATTTTTGTGAGCACAGCTGAATAGTCAGGCACTTTTTATTTTGTTATGGTATTATTATTGTATTAACAATACTTTGTCCAAAAGCAGTTTTAAAATCGGATATGGTCATAATATTATAAATCTGGTAAGCACTTGTGGTGTTGTAAACATGTGGTTTCTTTGATATTTCGAACCTTAGTTAAAAAATCTTTGCCTTCACAACCATTATTATGAAAACCACAAAAATATGTTTTCAAATAAGTAGAAAATAGCAACACAACAAATCTTCACCTTACTATTAGGAACAAGAAGTGCGCTAAACATATTTTTGTAAAACTAAAATACAAAATTAATTTGGTTCGGTTGATGAAATGAGGTTTAGGTTACGTTGAAGTAGTAACCGGGCAAAACGAAACAGTGACAAAACAGAACATGATGAAACAATAGGTTAGGTTAGGTTTGTTTGCTTTCTTCAACTATCATCTTTTGTCATGCCATGAACATACCTTTTTATAAAGGAACTTGAACGGTCGGGGACAGTACTGATCTGGGAACAGGTTCTTTAGGCGGTCTTCCCTGACGGAGGTGATGCCGTGCCGCGAGGTGATGGTCAGCAGGTCCATCCGCCGCCGCTCTAGAGAGTAGGTCACGCACTCCCGGCAGTAGTAGATGTCGTCATCGCTCCCGGTGCCCGGACCCAGCATCCGGGCATCTATGGCCCCCAGCGTATTTTGCAGCTCGGCGTAGGTATAGGGGTACGTGAAGGCAAAGTAAGACGTGGCCTGCCGATTCTCGGGCGTGCGGTATTTGAAGCTCAGGGTGAATATGTTTTCCAGGCACTACAAGAAAAATCATATTAATAATTCTATTCGGTGTTCTCTTCATCGAATGGTGTCTTTAGTATTAAAAAAGAAATTCAGGTCAACCACAGGTGAGATGAGAACTGTTGACTTCAGTTGGATGAGAGTTATAAAGAATCCACATAAGAGGCAGTGAGGAAAATAATATCCCTCAGGGCCTGTATCATCTTTAGGGATGCTGTGTGGAAGGTGTTTTTGAGGAGAGGATGAATTGAACATGGGTTTTGAAGAAACTCGTGTTATATCTTGTTTCAATTGTTCAGTTTAACAGAAAATCTAACCGGTACACCGCAATGCCCATCCCATTATGTGCAAATAATTCGTGCACGCAGTGCAAACCTGTATATAGTCGAACTTGGTTATAACGATCACGGCTATAGCGAGTTCACGGCTATAATGAGCAATTAAAAAACAATATTTTAGTTCAGCCTTATCTTCATATAATTATTGACTGTTATTACGAGGTCGATTCACTGATATATCGAGCAAATAATTTTGTAACACAATTTCTGAAACATAAATAGGTCTTTGCGTTTGAAAAAATAGTTATTCAAGAACGGATACATATTTTTATGGCACTACTTGTGTAAGATGTTAGCTATGTGAACCATTGCTATCCATCGGAAACAATGTAAAATGTCATAAAATCTGCGACAGTCATGCGAAATTTGAACATTGCAAATTCGTTCCCTTTTTACGTCTTCTTTTGTATTACAACTCATCGTCATTTTTGTTTTAAAAACCAATAAATATGTTTATGAAGGTCCCAGTTACGAGTACCTACAACCCTGCAGGGGGTAAATTTATGATAGTGATGCACAACTTTTTCAGGCCGTGACCTACAAGCGGATTTTTTTTGTTTTCATTGAGGGGAAGAGGGTTGACAGGGATATTCAAGAATTAAGTTTTCTGTTGATTTTTTTGAATTTTGTGTTATGCAAACCGGGTGCTCAAATATGGTTCCATTTAGGAAACGCAGCGTAAATTAAGCAAAACTCTTTAAAAAAATGTTCTCGGCTAGGGTTTTCAAGAATTACCCCAAATATTTACATTTTTCTCAATAGCCAAGTGTGCCGTATGAATTTGACACGCGAGCCGCATGAATGGGGCCGCGGGTTGTGCATCACTGGTTTGTGAGAAGTAAAATTTTACAGCCTAAAACCAAAACAATCCAGCAGGGTAGTTATTTATGGCAAGTGCTATTTTACAAGCGGTAGGTACAGCACGCACAAAGTAGTGATTATAAGATAGACAATTAGTGATATTTTCCTTGGAAGCCTTGAACCAGGTGATGATATTTATAATGCGTTGATTGTTTTGAAGAGGAAATTGAGAAGCAAGAAAGCGGTATCTTTAAAACAATCATTGATAATAAATTTAAGTAATAACAAAGTATTTTTCTAATAATTTATTTAGTAAGTAATACCTACCCGTATTTTTAAAATATGCTGTACTTTTGAGAATATACTGATAGTAGAGTCAGGAAGGTAGGTACATACGACTTTTAAAAAACCTTTTTGGATATAACGATACGAACTGCTATAAGTAGTAAATTTAGTCGGTCCTCTCGTGTTGGTCATAACCAAGTTTGACTGTAGTTGTCTTAAAGAGAAATGAATAACTGAAAAAAAATGGAGTGCACGCATATTGCATATCCTCTTATACACACTGGGAAAGCGGCAAGTAAAAATATCAATGACTAATGGATAAAGCATTAAAGATGTAGAAGTAGGCAACTAACTGTAGAGAAAAGCTCACCAAGTAGGTTGGTCGATCTTTAATTCTCTCCCAGTTATTCTTCCCCGGGATGGTCTTGGTGACAGGCGCCATCCCCTGGCTGTACATCTTGCTCTGGCGGTTCAGGTTCACGATGTTCAGCTTCACCAGGGCTTGCGGCGTGGCGGCCTGGATGCCGAAGTAGAACCACGTCCTGTTGCCATTCTCAAACTCTGTCCCCGCACAATCAGGTCGTGTCCACAAGTTGAACTCATAGTCTGGAGTTTCTATTGCATTTGTTATCGTGTTGACACCCGCAACTGGAAAACACCAAATAATCTGTACAATATGATACTATAATAGACATCCCCACGGACTAAGATAACTTCTGGAATACAGAAATGAACACTCTCCGTGATAGCTAAGTTTTAAAATCAGTCACAAATCAATCTGAAGATATGTGTAAAAATGTACACAATAACTTTTAGACACGTAGATGGTTCGTTCTGAGTATACTCAAGTACTCTTTATAGTTAGGAATAGAATAGGTGGATAGAACAACGGATGTTTTATTTAAGGAGTAATTAATAGTTTCACTCACCGATAGCACTTTTGGGGACCTGTTCGACATGTCCCAAATTCCCCGAGTCAAAATTGTGGACGAAAACAAATCCTCCACACGTAAACGAGTTGTCCATCGCCAGTTAAAGTTTTATTGAGACGGACACTGCATCTACATCATCTAAAAACACACACACAACATAATAAGTTTGACAAAAAAATTTCTACACAATTTGGATCAATAACATTTCTTGGTTATAATTTCATAATTTGAATATTCCACGAAATTCAGGAATTTATCAATAGAAGAATTTAATAAACGTAAAAGTATTTACATCCAATTGAAATTTGTCATGTTTTGGAAATGGAATTTGACGTTTTCATATGTTTTAAGCCTAAACAAATTACGTAATTTTTTTTGTATGTCAACATTGATTGACAAACAGCTGATAGGCATTATTACCAATTGCACACATTGTTTAGAATGGAAAAGTGTCAAAAATATTAAGGAAAAAAATACCACAACTGTCGCCATT
This sequence comes from Hesperophylax consimilis, assembly GCF_061612785.1. Taxonomy (NCBI): domain Eukaryota; kingdom Metazoa; phylum Arthropoda; class Insecta; order Trichoptera; family Limnephilidae; genus Hesperophylax; species Hesperophylax consimilis. The sequence goes on from NC_142841.1 coordinate 37,031,816, forward strand.
CACTTGAATAATGTTTAAATGATGTCGATATTTAACCGCAATATGCTTTTCATTTAGCGACACAAACCAGCAGCTTGTCCGTACGCCATTAAATTCAAAATGGTTGCGAAACAAAAGGAATATTGAGCAATACGATACTTCGTATGTATTGTATGTAATCGTTTTCAAGGAACGTGCATACAAATATAAAAGTTTTGCTAAATATTTACCCTGAAAACATTAAAGGGACACATTTCAGAGAATTTTTTTCTTCTAGAGAATCTTTTTGACGTTTCTACTGAAATTTTAATGATTTTGTTTTCCTCCCTGCGAAGAAAGTAAACGGCTATTGAGTTTAATTTTCTATGGCCAGTAAACCTTTTGGGTAAGAATAATAAGAAAACTTCCAGAGTATCATTTTTTTTACAATTAGGGGTATATGGTTGAGTTTAATTTTTTTAATTTATTTATTTACGCCCGTTGGGCTTTTACGCAAGACAGCAAGAATAAATCAATTACACTACACAGTGCATTCAAATTAACAAAATGATAAAATAAATAATATTTTTATTACCAGCTGCAAGAATGGAATTTGCAATTCAATTTATTTATATTGGCAGTATGTATAGCAACAATGGAATATTAAAAAGTAGAGGAAAAAAATGAATCAACGTAATACACAAGTACAATAAATACAAAAAAGAGAGAAAAAAAATATTATACCTGCCTGAAGTAAAAAAAGAAAATCAACATTGAAAAAAACTTAATTGAAAAGGATGCAAAATGCAAATTTAAGCTAAAGTGGTTAAACAAATTTAGTTAAATATTAAATTATCAATAAGTTTTGTTATTGCAATTTTCTTCTATCTCTAATAAGCAAAGAGATATAATGTCGTAAAACTGAGAACATGTATGAAAAATCAAGAAAATTGCGCAACTAGGTTTGGTTTATAATGAATTTCTCGTTTCCAGTGAAATTTTGAACAAAATACGAATACTAATTTTGTAAAATATGAAGTTTTCCAAAAAGTTGTGTGCTTTTCATATGTTTTGTAATTTTTTTTACTAATATAGATTATAAACAAATCATGGTAAGCACAGAAAATAAAATTTATTTCGGTTTATTATCACGTTATTGGAGTTTAGTTTACATTGTTGAACTTTCACATAAATAAATACAAATTACTGTAGAGTACTGCTGTCTGGTAGGGGTCACGCTCCTTCGGTTCACTGCAGTTGCCGCCAAAGATAAGAATATGGTACCAATTATCATAGCAATCAGAATAAGGAAGTTGAGTCCATTTTTTTTATTTATTTTTATCAATGTTCGCATTCAAACTTAAATACTGGTATTTTTTTTTTTTTTTTAAGTTTGTTTTCATAGTTAAATTAATTCTCAAAGTTTAAATTTTATTAAGCCCGCCAAAACGAGCGGAATCCGAGCGGTAACAGGCGGGGTGTAGTGTGACGTCATTAGAACTGTGAAAACCACGTCGCTTAAGCATTATGCATGGAAAAAAATTTAATTCTTCAACAAGGAATTCCAGTAATTTTTTTACCAATGTTAACCGTCTATTATAATTGATGTTATTAAAAAAAAAAGAAAATTGATTAAGATTTCATAGTTAAATTAATATTTTAAGTTAGAATATTTGCTTTTCACGCCCGATACGGTACTTGTACGGTATCGCCGTCGCTACTTGTTGACGTTCCCCGCGCGAATTCAGGACCACCGCGCAGAAAAGTAAAGACCAAAAGTAAAATAACGGTTTACAGCCCAGTTCACTGTGAGACTTTTCTGAGCGGCCGGCGGCCTGAAGTGTATCACATGCTTTGTGACATGTATAATAATAAAAACATCTAAGTTATGCAATAAACAACATATTATTATAAAGCACTATACGAATATGTATCTTTAGAAATCCATTTCATATAATAATAATAACAAATACGTACATATATTTGACAAACCCAAATAAACCTTTGGCCTATACACCTCTCTCATCTAAATCGACCATCTCTCATGTAATAGAAAGAGATGCACCATAGGTGTTCCGTTGTACGTACAAGTCACGACACATGTGACGACAGAATTCTTTCGACCAATCGTGGAGCGTATACAGTATATTGCTATTAAATGCTTTTTCAAGAACGTTTAACTAATTGTAAGAATAATAATATAGAAATATATTTATATATTTAGAATCGATATTTTTTGATCTACATGAACATATTTTTCGTCAAAATTTTAAGTCAAAATATTTTTCACTCAACTTCCTTATTTTCAGGCAGTTCGATCTAAACTGATGGATGCTTTGAACCAATTAAGAGAAAACGCACCCAGCCACTACTTACTTATATTCAGAGATGTGCAAAATGGGTACCCAAAACCATTTGAAATGCAAAATGGAAATGGGTAAAAAATTTTCCATTTGAAAATGCAAAATGCAAAATGGTTTTTAGAAAAGCATTTCAAATGCAAAATGCAAAATACCTATTTTAAAAATGCATTGAAAATGCAAAATGGTTTCTCAGGTCAAACAATAAAAATAAAAATAATATATATTTATTACACGCCCTAGTGGGCTTTTATTAAAAAAAGAGTACAAGAATTTTGTATCAGAGTGTAAGAATTTTGTATCTTAAAAATTAATACAATAAAGAAGAATGTAAACATAATATCAAAAATGAATCCTCACGCATATAATTGAATTTAAAAGGTTCAACAAAACAAAATAGTAGAAGCGTAGAAGTTATATGGGTACATAGGTCTATTTGTGTCTAGAAGAATAAAAGTGATAGAATATTGTAAAGGGCGCAATTTCCCTGTGAGAGGTCCATTGCAAAAAGGGTGCCTTAGTACATATCGGCGTTAGCTCAGGTGGTAGAGGTTGAGATCATGATCATCAGGCGTCAGGTCAGCTACGGCTTTTACACGGGGAACTGATTGCCAAACAAACCACTTCGAATTCGTCAAAGGAAACGCATTAATGGGGTATGATAGTATATTCACAAAGCACAATTACAAACAGGTACACAAATGAGATGGGTCATTTACATCCTAAATATTCCTAGCGTTTCGTTAGGAACAATCTCTCTTGATAATTTAGGTTCTGGCTGGCAAGCGTGTGTGTAGGCATAATTCAAGTCACAAAAGGCACATAAAAGGTAAAGATAGTTAATCCGCTTACATGAATTTGTAGTAGGTTTCGCGTACATGTTGAACCACAAAAAGAGGGTTATCTTCCGTACTGTACGCGCTATTACGCGTACATTTCTCCATGGTGAGTAGGCACAGCAATTAGGTACAGGCTTCGAAAATACTTGTACAAAGCGGCCGTTAATTTAGGCGCGCAATCATGGCGTCCTGGTTGATAGCAAAACAGACATGTTGACAGGGCCAAGGCTAGATTGTGAGTGTGGGCGGCCGTTGGTGATTTGAATGGCCGGCGTGTCGAGCGTAGAGCAGTTTTACCAACTTGGCCGTGCACAAGGCAGGCGCGCGCGCACAGCGACAATGGTAACAACTCACCGCTGACTAATTTGAATTCGCGGGAGTTTTGAACGTGTCCGATTCGTTACGTGACACATCCCCGCTCGCCCGAGAAAAAGCGACGTGGCAATGAAGCAATAGGCTTAAGAATCCTCTTTTACTTAAAACATGCCACTGGCTTCTCAGAGAGATGGCTTGCGAGAGAGAGAGAGAGAGATTGTTGGGTGTGCTAGCTAATTGATGACAAACATAAAACACATAGTGACATGACAAGACAAGACAAAATACAGTGACATGACAAGACAAGACAGAACACAGTAACATATGACATGACAAGACAAGACAAAACACAGTGACATATGACATGACAAGACAAGACAAAACACAGTGACATATGACATGACATGACAAGACAAGACAAAACACAGTAACATATGACATGACAAGACAAGACAGAACATAGTAACATATGACATGACAAGACAAGACAAAACACAGTGACATTTTGAAAGAGAGAAAAAAAATGACTCTAAGTTTATCATTGGTCCGGGAAGCTAAGATTTGCGAAGCGTAGTTTGTTTGCGTAGTGGGTCGGAGTTTGCGTAGCACTTGTTATTTTCACTAGCACATGACCCTTTGAGATTACACTCAAATGAACACTAGGGTCTTGGAAAAGAACACGGTGTGAAACTTTGTTGTTGCGGAGGGGTTCTACTATCACAGAGGTCAAAATAGGTGCTTCAGGTTTGTAGAGATGCCAGAGTGGATCCATGCTGGTAGTAAGCAAGGTTGTACTGGTTATTAAAGCGTGCAGGGCTGCGAGTAACATGGGTTGGTGCCAAATGGAGGTTGGTGGTGAGTATGCACAAACGGCATTTGGTGAGTCTGCATGAACGGCGACTGGTTGGTCTGCGTGTTTTGGTATTTGCAAGACAGTGCTTGTGTCAGTGCTTGATGGAGCAAAAGACAACTGTTGATTTGGCAGGAACGGACAACTAATCTGGAGCTGACATGCTCGGAGGTTGTTGTTTGGAAAGTGTCATTATATTGTGAGACAACTTGTTCGCAACTGCACAAACGGCTCACACTTGATTGAGTTGAGTGTGGTCGGGTGCTTTTTATATAACGAGGCTGAAGAGAGGGGACCTCCGTGACGGTAGTGAAGGCGGCTATGAAGAGGGCTCGGCTGGTGATGAGAGAGGCTGCTGGGCTTCTTTTTAGTCCAGGGGTGAATTATTATTAGAACAAAATTCTTGAAGTTTACCTGCCTGGTAGACCAATGATGCAAAAATGGTTGGAGAGAAACAAATGTGCCTTGGGTAGAAGAAAGAGATTTGCTTGCCAGAAACCAGAGAAAGAGAAAGATAGAGATGTTCCTAACTAGTTGATATTTTACAAATGTGAAAAAAAATATGTTTTCGTATCAAGAGGTGACTCTGTACAGTCCATTCAGTGCAATAGTACTGAATACAAATCCACTGATACAAGAACATGTTTGTGCAGTGAGACAAAAAAATAACTTCTTTGAAAGCAATTGACCTTTCATGGTCAATGTCATCGCTAAAGCGGTAACAACGTAAGGCTTTCAAGGAAGAAAACATAGTGAATATATTTCATTGAAGGGTGAAGGGATGATGGAAGAAGGGGTGAGAAAAAAGATTCGTGGATGAGGTTTGTCCTATTTGACAGACGATAAGCCAATGCTTATCGTACTATTTCCAAATCCGTGAATAATTTTCAACAATATGTACATGGTGAAAGTGATGACAAAAGAAGATGTTTGAGTACAGAAATCTGCTGAAAACTGGCTAGAGTCCGGATTCGATCTTCAGGAGAGAGCGAAATATATTTGACAGCAGGTTTCCCGACTCATTACATTTACAAGAAAGTGTGATGAAACATAACATACAACATAATACAATTCTAGTCTTTGATGTGTATTGGATGAAAGACTAGGGGTCGATTTAATCTTCTACAAATTTGTGAGAAAATGACAGACCCTTGTTCAAATTTCACAAACCTGGGAGTTTTCTTATTCGTTTCCCAGCCGACGAGTTAGGTGTTTTTGTGTCATGTCCCGATTGACCTCCTACGACACGATACCTCATAATCAAAAGTGAAGCCGATGATTAGTCCATGGTCAATGGATAGTAGATAGTTCTTGGGTTTAGTTACAAGAAGTCTACAGGCATCAGTTCAACCAAAATTTGCTGAATGCACAGCTTCAATGTTATTTTTTTTTTTTTTTAAAATTCTTCCAAGAGGGAAATTTCCTGCTGTTTGGCAAGTTAAACAAAAGTGTCAAATGTTTTTAAAATGACAAGACATATCCGGGTAAAATGATCTACGTCAGGTAGTTCAAGTATAAATAGGTGGCAATCTTAATTAAGAAAGGCCAATTGATATTATATCGTTCACACGAATCACGGTAAGTATTATGACGTCTTCACGTATCATGTAAGAATTTGAACGATTTTGAAAAAAAAGGTCGAGCCTAGTATTGCAAGGGTGTAAGACAGTAGGTATTTATATCAAAACATTGAGACAAATTACCTATTCGCTGCATTGGCGAAAAAATTAAGTGATTATGACGAGCTTCTCGTATAGCGTTGGATTTTATAACGTTCGCACGTATCATGGTGGATTTTATAACGATCTCTCGTATCATGGTGGATTTTATAACGATCTCTCGTATCATGGTGGAAGACAAATTTACGTTTTAGTTGATAAAGAAGTTTCCATTTCTATACAGACGGCATATGAACAAAATACACAATAAACATACTCGGTGATGTCGATAGTTATTGGTACCCGCATAATACAAAAGTAACATGACAAGCAGATACAATTGTACAAGACATGTGGTGTGATGGTAGTAATTACTTACACAGCGCACAAATATAGCGAAAGAGACCTATTGGTTTTACTTACTCTTTGCTTACAATATATTGTGATGACACAACCAAAAGTTGAGTTTACACGGTAAGTGATGACATAATACAAGACATATGTCAACAAGAATTTTTTATACAAGACAAAAAAATATATATATAGCAAAGGAGGCCTATTTGGCTTTACATATTCTTTGCTTATAATATAAAGGTTTGTAGTGGTTTATTTAAGACCTGATTGGGTTTTACCTACTTAAAATGACCAAACAAAATGAGCAAGGAAACACGCTTGGTGTTACCAATTGCCACAAACACGAATGTTGTGAACTTTACATGTTATACATTTTTATATACAAAAAGGAGGGCACCTTGAGACACAGGATGACTTAATATGAGTGACCTGGCTTGATGTATTTTAACAAGGCAAATTAATGTCATTCAAGACAAAATAAAGTGCGACAAAATAACAGATTTGGGTCAGGAAGTTGAGATCCTATGATTTTACATACTCAATGTGACCGAAAGGTGTTATGCATGGTACAATGTTATTGATGAGGAAGACAAATTGCAATTTGTTTTTCTTTACAACAACTATTTTCAGAAATGACGTGTCAATATCAAATTCTGAAAAAAGACAAGAGCAAATGGGATAGTTGAGCGCCATTCAATTTTGGGAAAACTGAAAAAACTTTAACATGGTAATTGTAACTTATATTTGTTACACCTGTGTAACTTGAATCAAATGACGATACCGAACTGGAATTACACACGCATTTTGATTACAAATTACAGGGGTAGAACATTCACCTCAATTGGGTGTATGTTGCAAAAAGGGTCATTGTTTTTATACGATGGAACCCATTAGAACAAATATGAAGGACAATAGGAAGAACAAGAGCAAAAAATAAAATGATATGTCAAGAAAACTTGGTGTGTTGGGAACAGGGAATGGAGAACATTTTCGAGTATCGCGCGTACCCAAAAATACAAACCGACATTGAGGAGGTGTCTCTTTTCTGAAATGATCAGTTTCAAAAAAGGTGTGTACATGAGAAAAGGTGAAACGTGAGAAAAAGAATAGTAACAAAAGTTTATATACAAAGAAATAGTGTACCGAGGTCAAGGTTACAATTGACACTTATTGTACCTTGTCGTGTAAGATTTACTTACAACAAACCATAATGGATGATTAACTTATGAAAATCAAGAACATTATGGTTAAAAAGGCTAATGATTTCAACAAAAAACGAATAACACTATGGTAGACGGCTTGTGAGATCAATAGTAGAAGTCATAGATAGTTGTTTAAGCGAAGTTTGTAGTGTATGGCAGTGGTTGTTTCTGCCAATGAGGTACAAACGTAGGGACGGGAGTGATGGTTTCTATTGTTTCCATATTTCCAGCCTTGACAATATCCTTTATGTGGTAGTTGCCTATGTGTTTACCAGAAATGTCGGACAGGGTATACACCAAATCTGAGATTTTTCTCAGTACTTTAGCCTTGATAAAGCGGGGTGCCAATTTGGCAGAGAAGTACATGGCACCTTGTGACAATGTGTTATTTCTTCTCCAGACAATATCCTCTTTATTAAAAGTGACATGTTTCCTGCGTAAGTTGTATCTGTCCGCACTTTTTTGGTGGGCCAGTAATAAAGCGTCTGTTACTTCGCTGTAGATAGCAGAGAGTTCTTCTAAACGGTGAGCATATGTTTCTACAGGGTCTTCAGATGAGGGGACCGATGATGGGAAATCAATATTCCGATGTAGAGAGCCGTGAACAATTTGTTCCATGCCGTGTTTGAGGAAGAATGGGGTGTAACCGGTTGTAAGATTTACCGTGTTGTTTATAGCTGCTTGAATTTTTTCCAAGTTTTTACACCAAGTGCGTTGGTCTTTATCAACTAGGATAGCCAGGGCAGTATTGATGTTTTGGTTATAACGCTCTACAGTGTTGTTCTGTGGTGTGTAGAGAGTATTATAAAAAATGTCCTTTATGCCGTATTTGGACAGGAACTCCTTAAATTCAGTTGCGATGAACTGTTTTCCGTTATCCACAATAATTGTACGGGGGGTTCCGTAAGGTATAAATATGTGTTTTTCCAAAAGGCTTACGACTGCAGATGCGGTGGCTCTTTTTAAAGGGAAAATCCAACGATATTTGGTGAAAATGTCCACTACACTGAGTATATGCATGTGTCCAGCATAACTTCTGGGGAAAGGTCCAATAAGATCCATTGACAGTGATTGCAGTGGTCTATCGGCGCGTTTGGGTTTACCCATAAGACCAGCAGGGGGTGCAGTGCTGTGTTTATAAGCTTTGCAAGTGTCGCATTTAGAAATATAATTTCGCACTTGTTTGAAAAGACCGGGCCAATAATATTTCAAGGATATTTTTTTATATGTCTTGAAGGTTCCGGGGTGTATGGATTCCGGGGCACTGTGGTTGTTGAATATTATTTGTTCTCTTTCTTCAGGAGGAACAACCAGTTTCCAGGCATGGTCTTCGAGAATAGACAAAGGAGGTTTGCAATTACGGTACAATTGTCCTTCTTTTATGATAAAATTGGGAAACTGTTGGGGAGAGTTAATGCAACCGTTGAATATCTTTAGGTACCAGGTGTCTTTAGTGGAAGAAATGGGAGCAGTTGGTTCGGTGTTTAGGAGAGCAAGCTCGATTCTTGAGAGTGCATCAGGTACAATGTTGTCGGCGCCTTTGCGGTGTATGACATCGAAAGTGTATTGAGACAAGCGTGATGACCAACGAGCGAGTCTACCGGATGGATTGTTCAAGGAGATTAGCCATTTTAGGCTGCTGTGGTCAGTAATTACAGTGAATTTGCTACCGTCTATGTATCCTCGAAAGTGGTAAATAGAATCCATTACTGCCAGTAACTCTTTTTCCGTTATTCCGTAGTTCTTTTCGTGTTTGTTTAAGCTTCGGGAAAAGTAAGCTACAGGGTGTTCACCATCGGGAAATTCCTGAGTTAGTACTCCGCCGATTCCAACATTAGAAGCGTCAGTATGGAGCGTGAAAGGAAGTGTGAAATCAGGGCAGTTCAGCACAGGTGCTGTTTGTAGAGCAGATTTCAAAGTGATGAAGGCTTTTTCGGTTTCAGGAGACCATAAGAAATTACTGATGCCTTTGCGTGTACCAGTGATTTTGTTGAGGGGTGCTGCAATGTTGGAGAAGTCTTTGATGAACCTTCTATAATAACCGGCCAGTCCTAGAAAACCTTTGACTTCTTTTGCGTTTTTGGGTCTGGGGAAATTTGCCATGGCTTCGACTTTAGCTGGGTCCGTTCTCAGACCTTTTTCGTCGATAATAAAGCCTAAATAACGCAAGCGGGACTTGCAGAATTCTGATTTCTTCAAGTTGATGGTAAGACCGGCGAGCTTGAGTTGTTGGAAGACTTTTTCCAGCATTTCAATGTGTTTTTCGAAAGTGTCAGTTATGATGATGAGATCGTCTAGGTAACAGAATAAGTTATTATCCGATTCTGGGCCGAATAACTTGTCCATTAACCTTTGTAGTTCGGCAGGGCTGTTTTTGAGGCCGAATGGTAACCTTTTGAAGTGGAACATACCTCTACCTGGTATGACAAACGCAGTTTTTTCACAAGATGCAGCATCTAATGGTATTTGCCAAAAAGCTTTGCTTAGATCAATTGAGGATATAAACTTGGCGTTTCGTAGTTTGTCGAGGATGGCGTGAACAAATGGAAGAGGATAGGCGTCAGCCTCAGTGCAAGCATTAAGCCTTCTACTGTCGATGCAGAATCGTGCAGAGCCGTCCTTTTTTGATACAAGTAGAGTTGGGTTGGTCCAGGCGCTTCTACTAGGAACTACAACGCCTAAACTCAACATTTCGTCTAACTCTTTTTCCAATTGTTTAAGTTTCTGGGGAGCTAAGTTATAGTACCTTTGTTTGATGGGTGGTCCATTGGTTTTGATGTGGTGTTCGACTAGGTTAGTTAGTCCTAAACCGCATTTTTCGAAGGATATTGATTCGAATTTGTTGATCATCCTTTTTAATTGTTGTGACTGAGCAGAACTTAGATTTTCGTAAGGTATTACTGTACGAATTTCACTGACTTGTGTGGAGTGAGAGGCGTTGTTGCAAGTGTTAAATACCTGGGGGGCGACATTAAAGGCCTTCCAGAAGTCTACACCGAGGATAAAGTTCTGGGTTATTGAAGGAATCACTAAGAAGTTGATCGTGATTGTTTTGTTTCCGCAACTGACAGGTAGTGCTAGAGAACCTGTGACAGTTTGTGCTGTGTTGTCTGCGGTTGTGACGTGTGTAGAATGCATCTTGATTCTAAATCCGCAATTGACGAAAGGTATGTGTGCATTATTGCCGAGGCAACTAATAGATGCGCCACTATCCATAAGTCCCGAAAAGGTGACATTATTGACGGAGAATTGAGCATAGGGTCTTCCGTCTTGAGCTTCTTTGCAACTAACAGTTGAAAGATGTAAGGCCTGGTTGAAGTATTTTACGTGTCTCAACCACTCTATCCATTCCTTAGGCCTTGGAGTGAAATGGATTCCCGAGAGGTTGGGTATTAGTTTTTTTGCTTCTTGTTTACCCAATTTGGAGGGGGTTTCGAAAAGTCCGGTGGAGGTTTGACAACTTTATTGGGAGCGTGTAATCTCTCGTAATTGTGTCTTGATTTTTTGAAAATTTCTCGTAGATTGTCACGAGGTGGAGAGCGGTTTTGGGAAGAATGCCTCTTAGGTGCTCTGGTGTCTCGGGGTTCTTGGAGGTTAGCTTGCTTAAAACAAGTAGTTTGAGAATGACCGGTTTTCTTGCAGAATGAGCAGGTTTTTCTTTCATTATATTCTGGTTTGATACCAGAGGATCTGCTTGGTTTGGTGATTTCGTTTGCATCGTTAGAGTCTTTTCTTCTGTTTTGGTATGTTTCCAATAGAAGGCAAACGTCGTTAAGTTGGTTTATGCTGAGGATTTTTTGTGAAGTAATGATGTTCTCATATTTATGGAGGAGGCCATCAATTATAATCGGCAGCAGTTCGTTGTCCGAAACAGGTGAAGAGAGCCTGGCGTTTATGAATTCAGCTCTTTGTATGTAGTTGGCAGCTGATTCATTTGAAAGTTGCTTGATTGCAAACAGCGATAGTTTTATTTTGTGTTGGGCTTCCTTTTTTCCAAAACTGCTGATGAGGGCTGATTTTAGTTTGGGCCAAGAATCTGCCCTTTTTTTCTGTGATTTATGCCACGAGAGCAATTCGGGTGCAATGAGATCGATAAAGTTGCGATGTAGGATCTCTATGGGAATTCCTCTGACTTGGGCAGTTTCTTCTATTCTGTCAATAAAATTTTCCACATCGGTGCGACCGTTGAATTTAATTTTCCAGGATGATAGGTCGTAACTTTTATTTTGTGGAATGACCGGTGCTGGTATGTTTTTTGACTCAGGTGGTACTGGTGTAATTATTTTTGCTTCCTCTGGTTCGGGGCAATTAAAACATAAATTCCTGATGTATTTCTTGTTGAAGTACAAGGCGTAATTTATAAGCGACTTCCTTGATTTGTCAGTTGGCGACAGGTCCCTTTTACGAAGAGCTTGTAGTAATATTTCTCTTTTTGATTGGAAAATGTTGGTGATTACACCAAATGTAATTTCTGTAGGTACAGTGGGTGAGTCCATTTTGAAGGTTTGCTTGATGTTTGAAGAAGGAAGATGATTGTGTTCCGGAATTTTTGAAGTGTTTTGAAATTTTGAAAATTTGGCCAGGACTTTGCTTTGTAAAACTGTGTTTTTTAGTTTCACTAGTCACTTTCACTTGTTGAGAAAAAAAATTTGGCCAGGACTTTGCTTTGTAAAACTGTGTTTTTTAGTTTCACTAGTCACTTTCACTTGTTGAGAAAAAATTGACCACAGATTTACTGATTTGAAATTGAGGATGTTGAAGAAAAGGAATGAATTTAATTTCACTTTTCACGTCACTTGTTGTAAGGTTAAAACTTGTCGAAGGCACTTGGAAGGTTAACACTCGTCGAAGGCACTTGGAAGGTTAACACTCGTCGAAGGCACTTGGAAGGTTAACACTCGTATTTGCACAATAGAGGAAAAAACAGTTGTACCTATAATTTATTAGGAATAAATGTATAATTAGTGTTGAGACAAACCCGTGTTTTTATTTACACTAGTTGAAGGAAGGTGATTTGTTGGTAATGTTCGCTATGTGAAAGGAGACATTACGGTTTTGAAATGGGCGTTGAAAAAAAAATAAACAAACACGAATTCGTGATGTTTATTGCTTGTTGAGAAACAAAAACAACTCTGTTGTGTTTGTTTGTAGTTGTCGTGAGTGTTCACGATACGCGGCAAGGACGCGTGGCCACCATTTTGTGAATCCAGTTTTTTGCGAGCGCGCCAAAAAAACGGTTTGTGGACATTTGCTAAGGAAATCACATGTTGTTACAAGAATAATGTACATGAATAGAATTTCAATTGACGAACACGAGGTAGTCTATTGTTGGCTTATGAAGGGATGACAAAAAAAAATTTGCCCCATGTTAGGCGACAGTGTAAAGGGCGCAATTTCCCTGTGAGAGGTCTATTGCAAAAAGGGTGCCTTAGTACATATCGGCGTTAGCTCAGGTGGTAGAGGTTGAGATCATGATCATCAGGCGTCAGGTCAGCTACGGCTTTTACACGGGGAACTGATTGCCAAACAAACCACTTCGAATTCGTCAAAGGAAACGCATTAATGGGGTATGATAGTATATTCACAAAGCACAATTACAAACAGGTACACAAATGAGATGGGTCATTTGCATCCTAAATATTCCTTGCGTTTCGTTAGGAACAATCTCTCTTGATAATTTAGTTTCTGGCTGGCAAGCGTGTGTGTAGGCATAATTCAAGTCACAAAAGGCACATAAAAGGTAAAGATAGTTAATCCGCTTACATGAATTTGTAGTAGGTTTCGCGTACATGTTGAACCACAAAAGGAGGGTTATCTTCCGTACTGTACGCGCTATTACGCGTAAATTTCTCCATGGTGAGTAGGCACAGCAATTAGGTACAGGCTTCGAAAATACTTGTACAAAGCGGCCGTTAATTTAGGCGCGCAATCATGGCGTCCTGGTTGATAGCAAAACAGACATGTTGACAGGGCCAAGGCTAGATTGTGAGTGTGGGCGGCCGTTGGTGATTTGAATGGCCGGCGTGTCGAGCGTAGAGCAGTTTTACCAACTTGGCCGTGCACAAGACAGGCGCGCGCGCACAGCGACAATGGTAACAACTCACCGCTGACTAATTTGAATTCGCGGGAGTTTTGAACGTGTCCGATTCGTTACGTGACAATATACAACATTTATACTGATTAGTTTTCAAATGAAATGTATCACCCAGATCAGAATATTTGTTTCCGAGATTGTGAAGTCTCGGAATCGGAGAATTTCGGTAAGCTAGTGTCCTGGTGTTATTGAAGTAAAAAGGTAAGAAATGTCGGCATGATTTTTTGGGAACATGGATATTAATACATTGAATTTATTCGGGACAGTCAATTTTAAAATGTAGTATTCTTTGTAACATTGTAACAGTATTAAATCTGTGCTTATTCTTCTTTTTGAAAGTTTCAATAGAGTCATTTTATCCAAGAGGTAAATTATTTATGTAATTTATGTTTTGTAAAGGAATATGCAATTTATAATTTATAAACCTTAGAAACTTCCGTTAAATCTTTTCAATGTTATCTGAATGAATATTAAAAAATGGAGACCATAACGTAGAGTTGTACTCAAGTTGGCATCTGACAAGGGTTTTATATAACATAATAAATGTTCCTAAATTATTGAAATCTTTTGCAGCTCTCAAAACAAAGCCAAGAGTCTTTAGGGCCTTGTTGATAATATTATTAATATGACATACAAAGGTGAGTTTACTGTCGAACATAATGCCTAGATCAATAATTTTATTAAAACAAATTAAATTTTCATCATTTAATGAATATTGAAAAAAATAGGATTACTTATTTATATAATTATAGAATTTTGAAACAATTTTGTCATTTAATAATGGACATCAATGTAGAACAAACATATTACATGATGGTAAATCTAAAAACACCACGGCTACAGATTATGAAACCACAAAAAAATTGCGCGGGACTAATTTTGCCAACGTAAAAACATAGAAACTGCTATCCAACATTTAATATTACAGCGTCTTGGCCCCATGTTCAGTATTTGAATCAGTATTTTTTGTAATGGTATCACTCAATTGCCAGGGCTCCTACCAGGGAGCAACGTGACATATGTAAAATATCTCTCATAGCGAGGTTGAGGACCGACTGATATTTGGGGCTTATGAAAAAAAATGAGTTGAGATAGTAGGAAGAATGTTGCAAAAAAGCATTTAAAATGGAAAATGCATTGAGAAAAGCATTTAAAATGCAAAATGCAAAATGGTTTTTAGAAAAGCATTTAAAATGCAAAATGGAAAATACCCATTTTGCATTTCCATTTGAAATGGATTTATTTGAAATAAAGCACATCTCTGCTTATATTATATACTTACTCACGGACCCTACTTTCCAGCTGTGGGTTTAGTAATTCCAGATGACTACACTGATTGAGCTGTACCTATATTGAAGCGGAACGTATTGGAAATAGGGAGCTTCATTTTGCAACGGTCCAAACAATGATATCTTTCTTTCAATTCACTCACTTCAATTACGCCATAAGAGTACACCTGTACCTATCTTCAAGATACTTTTACAATGAAAGGTAATATACCTAGATCCAATAGAGTTCGTTGGACTGCTGCATTTATTTATCTGAATAACATTTGTGAGGGTACCGAGACATTCTGTGGGGTTGAATCAGGAACGCCAGAGCAACACGTGGAGATGAGGTCTAGACGAATTAAGAAAGATGATTGGATCTTCCAGAATGCGACTTTTACATATTGCTCAATAAAATTTAGCCTTCAGGCCCGTTCCCACAGTTTGTATTTTCAAAGTTAGCGTAGTTTCACACATTTGTGCATTCGACCCTACGATAAAATAATTCATTGGCCTGGTATTTTTATAAAAATATTGTTTTATGATTTAAGAATTCGTGACATTTTACTTCAAGCGGCGGCAGCTTTCAAATAGAGCTGTTCGCTCTCTATTTTATGATGACCCTAGTTAAACCATTATGCCTAAAAATATTTTCCAATATCTTTCCCACCCCTGTCCCATAGTAATAAAAACCCCAAATAAAGTTTCATCTCCCTTAAAATAATTCCTTTAAAATATTTGTATAGTTTAAGTCACGTTTGTATCATTTAGGATAGTAAAGTGTATTATTTTTTTATGTTTAAGAATGTTGTTTTCCGACGAGCGGGTGGAACATCTTTATTTTTGTCATATGTCCTTCAAGAATTTAGTTTAAATACAGATACCTCCCAGAAAAAGGACAGTGTTCATATAACTGGTAGGTACAGGCGTACCTACGCAGGAGCTAGTGTTGAAATAACTGGTAGGTACATGCGTACCTACGCAGTCAGTCGTGAGATAATTACTAGGTTTATGTAAACCTAGGGAAAACTGAAGAATAAAGGAAACTAGACCTTCATTTCTTTCAGTTTAAGTTTGAGCAGAGGAAAATAAGATCCTCTGCAATTATATTGTGATTTAATAAATTTATATGTCAAGAAGAAGAAGTGTTTTCCTGCATTCCATCTGATGGCGTGTTCTCGTACCACGATAGCAGAAACAATGATAAAGGCGTCCAAACTCTCATCGATTGGTTTGCTTGCTCTGAATCATTTCTAAAACAAACGTGATTATGTATATAAATAGTGGCACGATCGGGGATGGCAAGTCGCATGGCTGAAAAGATTGGGGAATTCGCTGTCTAAAGGTATTGACCAGAGCTTTGGAGACCTACCCTTAAAATGTAAATATGCTGTAGTTTCTCTTGCGGTAGTGACCTGCAGTGTCAAAAATCAGGGTGTGACTGTGACAATAGCAAATTACCTAAAACTACAGACGGCACTTTGCGGGGATGGATTTTTGGTAGGGGTGATTTTGTCAAACTTTATCAGATGATGAGCCAATTGGATTGGCATGAACTTTCTAAATTCGATACCGTTAATGAGGCGCTACACCATTTTTATTCATGTATATATAATGTATTTGACGCTTGCTTCCCTAGGAAACCTCCCAACAGAGGTGGACGTAGATATCCGAAGTGGTTCACTAGAGATACCATCAGGAGCATTGAGAAAAAACATGCTCACCATAAAAAATGGAAAGCTACTGGTGACCAAAATGAGTATGAAATATTCAGTAATCTCAGAGCAGTTGTTAGAAGAAATGTTCATATAGCATTCCGAACGTATGTCGACTCAATAGAGAGTGATATCAAGCATGATCCCAAGGCATTTTGGGACTACGTAAAATCACTGCGCAAGGATGGTGGTATAACAGACATCATGATGCATGGTGATCGGGAAGTTAGAGGAGCGGATGTAGCCAATGCATTTGCAACTCATTTCCAATCAGTGTACAGTAATGAGCCTCCATTACTAAATCCAATTTCTGCTTCCAAGATGAATGTGAAGGGAGCCCAAAACATTGATATAAGTCATATAGACGAATCAGATGTTAAATCTTCAATTAATAACATGAAACATACACATTCACTTGGGCCAGACTTTCTTCCAGTATTTTTTTTAAAAGGATGTGTTGAATTTTTAAAAATGCCACTAAGTTTTATATTCAACCTATCTTTAGATACTGGTATATTTCCTGATTCCTGGAAAGTCTCAAAAATTTGTCCCATTTTCAAAAGTGGATCAAAGACATCTGTCGAAAATTTCAGGCCAGTGGCAATACTTTCCGCCCCGGCTAAGTTATTCGAATCGATAATTCATAAACATGTGCTGTTTCAAGTAGAGCCTTTCTTAATATCGGAACAGCATGGGTTTAGAAAAGGTCGATCAACAGATACTAACCTACTGGTACTCACAGATTATATTTCCAAATCTTTAGATAAGGGCTACCAAGTAGATTGCTCATATAATGATTTCTCGAAGGCATTTGATACCGTAAACCATGACATATTATTAAATAAATTGTCAACTATAGGTTTTTCTTTACGGTTTCTCATATTCTTTGCAAGCTATTTTACTGGAAGAAAGCAATTTGTATCTCATGGAATATTCTTGTCAAAATTATTCCTTGTGCTGTCAGGCGTTCCACAGGGCTCTAATTTAGGACCGCTCCTCTTTCTGATTTTTATTAACGATATTACAGAAAATATTCTGCATTCCAGGTCACTTCTTTTTGCTGATGACCTAAAATTATTCTTGGAAATTAAAACTTTAGAAGACTGCATTCGACTCCAATCGGACATTAATAGAATTGTTGACTGGAGTAAACGGAATCGGATCGAATTCAATGTTTCTAAATGTTTCATTCTTTCTTTCACACGGGCACGTCATACTTGGTTTTACCGGTATACCATGAATGCCCGAAGTTTAAAACGTGTCTCCACTATGAAAGATCTTGGCATCATGTTTGATAGTAGGCTGACATTTCATACTCATATCGAAATGACGTGTAGTGCTTCACTGAAAATGCTGGGCTTCGTCCTACGCACTGCGATGAATTTTAGAGACACCCGGGTTCTCCAAGTGCTATACATTGCGTTGGTTAGGAGTAGGCTTGAGAGTGGGTCGGTAGTTTGGAGCCCACATCAGGTGAAGTATTCCCTTATGTTGGAGAGAGTGCAGAAGAAATTTCTGAGATTCCTCTACCTGAGGGAGTATGGCTACTACCCGTAGCTCTATCCTACTGACTTTCTCTTGGGCATGCTCGGTATGAACCATCTACGAGTCAGAAGAGATGTGCATATTGTATCACACTTCTTCAAACTGATTCGTGGATGGTTTGAAAATCCGACTATCATGGAGAGTATTAGTCTCTATGTTCCTGATGGTTATCTCCGTCACCGACAGCATAGACTGTTTTATCTCCCAGCCTGCAGGACCAACTTGCCAATGGTCATGCCGGTGGGGAGAGCAGTCTTGCTGTTGAACAGAATTAATTTGGATATCGACATATTTAGCATCGGTGAAGCTGCCTTTAAAAAGAAAGCTCTATTGATGCTGGTATAGTTTATACACCGCTAACTATTATGTAATACCATTTTACAAATGTACTTAAAAACGAAATAAAATGTAATTTTGTAATGTTTTTAAAGGAATAAACAAATTGAATTGAATTGAATTGAATAGATCCAATAATGCTATTCCATCGTGTGTGTAGGGCCAAAAACTCTATAGTGAACTTAATAATAATAATAATAATTGGATAATTTGTAGAGCGCCGTTTTTGTGAAAAATTACCTCAAGGGCGCTGTACAATTTATTTCCTAGGATCTACATTTGTTATTTAGAAAAGATACCAAAACATACTTACCTGGCAAGTCACTTCCGACAAACATACTTATATTAAAAAGTTTATGCTTATAAAACCATGGATAAATGTTGGAATAATCAAATGCCTCAGAACACGTGATAAATTGCACAATAAATGTAGAAGAGAAATCTATAACAAAGAACTGTTGGAATACTATAAAAGATATCGGAATTGGTGTACAAAGATAATACGAACAACAAAACAAGCATACTACAAAAGAAAATTGGATGAAGTCAATGGTAACATTAAACAACAGTGGAAGATTATAAAGGAGGCTATCAACCTACAAAAGGAACAAACTACCATAAAAAAATTGAAAATTAATAATATTATTACTTCAATGGAAGAGAGTCCAAATACAATTACTAATCATATAAATAACTTCTTCAGTCACATTGGTCCAAGCTTCGCTAATAATCTGTGCAGTGCTAATAAAACTAGTGAGATGTGTCTTGTGAATGATTTTAAATCTGAACATCACATTACAGGGGACAATTTTTATTTTAAACCAACTAGCATTTCTGAAGTCACTAATGTGATAAATGATTTAAAAATGTCTTTCTCGTGCGGTATTGATTCTTTAAGTGTTATGGTGTATAAAATGCATGTATCCGAATTAGCTGGTCCCATATCTCACCTTGTAAATATTAGCTTCGAGAGTGGGTTGTTCCCTTCTCATTGTAAGAAAGCTAAAGTAATTCCCCTTTTTAAAGGTGGAGATCGTCTAGATGTCAATAATTACAGACCTATATCCTTACTCAATACTCTTTCAAAAGTAATAGAGAGATTGGCTAAGTCGAGATTGGTATCATTCTTAGAAACATATAATATACTCTCTAGCAATCAGTTTGGTTTCAGAGAGAATATAGGAACAAGTGATGCAGTGTTGAGGGTATTGTCCAAAGTCATTAGTGCGTTAGACTATGGAAACAAAGCTTTGGCTGTGTTCTTAGATCTATCAAAGGCATTTGATACGGTGTCCCATGGATTACTCCTCAAAAAATTATCTTCTCTTGGCATTCATAGTACAGCACTAGGCTGGTTCACATCCTATCTAAGTGATAGAACGCAACAAGTAGAGATAAATAATCATTTAAGCAATAGCATACCAATCTCTTTTGGGGTTCCGCAAGGTAGTGTGCTTGGACCAATATTGTTTTTAATCTACATTAATGATTTGTGTAATTTAGATATTCCAGGTAACATTGTTAGTTTTGCAGACGATACTGCTTTAATATTTGAGGGTAAAACCTGGAGAGATGCTTTTAACAAATGTGACTTAGGATTAAGAGCAGTAAAGAGTTGGCTGAATAATAACATCTTAACTTTGAATACAATTGTTACAGTAATGGCCTCGTTAAATTAATGATACCAAGAAATATAATTGATAAGTTTTATTCTTTAGAAACACACATCACTGGTAACAAAAAACAACGACCCTCGAATTCCTTAATTATTTCATGGTTGTTATTGATCCGTTATTTAGAGAGAGAAGAGGAAGAAAATGGGCTTGCAAACCTATTTATAAACTAATTAATTTGAATGTATTGGTATATATAATCACAATTATTGCCCTTAGGGGAGACATCTGTCGGATATTTCAATTACTCAATACAGATACAAGTGGCATTTTCGTTGGTTTGATTCTTGGCTAAAGTCTGAACAACAATAAAAACTAAATATGTGACATTTAGTATATCATCAAAGAGTCAGCCTTCTGGCACTCATAATCTAATTATACATAATTGTCTGCTAAATTGTAATTGCCAACCCTTGGAAAGTGTAGATTGTATCATGTATCTAGGTGTAAAGATTGATAAATTTTTAAGATGGAATGACCATATCGATATGTTAACAAAAAATATCAGGAGACTTACATTTATTTTTAAAGAACTGCGACACATATTGGACAAAGAGAAATTAAAAACTGTCTATTTTGCCTTAGTCCAATCTCGACTTTCTTATAACATAGTATGCTGGGGATCATGTCTAAAGTCCAATGTTGAACCACTAAATATTACTCAAAAATTGATCCTTAAAGTAATGTACAAAAAAAAATTCTGTTATCCATCTAACCTACTTTATAAGGAATGTAATGTTATGTGTATAAAACAGCTATATATCACTCAAATACTTTGTCGATTTTTTATCAATATTAAATTTGCTGAAAGAACACAACAAATGCGGACAACAAGAATTAGCTCTACATTGAACTTTGTGGCTGTGCATACTAAAACTTCTTTTGGTCAAAGAAATTATTTACATCAGGCACCAATTATGTTTAATATTCTTCCAAATCATATTAAGTCTACCAATTCCTTAGTTAAATTTAAAAAATTAATTAAGATTTTTGTATTGACAGACAATTGTCTTAATATTTTTTCATCCTTGTCCTTTCTTAAATAATAAGATTTTATATAAGTCCCATTTACTAAAAACTGAATGTCACCCTATCTGTCTTTATTATCTACTTTGCTTCTTCTTTTGAATAATGATTAGTTATGGTTCAAATATTGTTACAATATACTGTCAAATTACCCATCTGGTAACACATCTAATACTTATTTTTTTCTTTAATTTTGAAATATTTTGTGTTTGTATGTAGAATTAATTTATGTTTGTGATTACTCTTTTGTTTGCTTCACTATAATGTAAATTGTTAACCTCGATACAGGCTCAGTCCTAGTGAGGTTGATTTTTATGCGAAAAAAAAGTGTTTTATGGATAGTGAGATGCAATAAATAAATAAATAAATAAAAGATAAAACTGCATGCAGAGGACACTAAATCAAAAAACACTGGTCATCGCACGACCTTAAGTCTGCTATGGTTTTTATTTTAATTTAACTGTATTAAAAAGCCTACAAATTGTTAGTTGTTATCGTTTTTATTTATTTATTTTTAATTATAATTTTTATTTATTTTATTTTATTTTTAGTATTTTTTTACATTTTGTTACTTAATTTAAATTGCCGTCGACTGTGAAAGTGGAGGTTTCTGAAATTATGGATACGACTGTCTGAAAAGGTGCGTTTTAAGTTAAGACCTAAATTCTGTCGAGTCTGCGATCATTCTCAAATCATGTGGCAGTCCATTCCAGGCTTTAGGTCCTGACACGGCGAAAGCACGCTCACCGAACTTAGTATCTGGTGTGCGCTTTGGTTCCTTCAACCTTCCGATAGCTGATGACGTTGCTGACCTAAGGGTTAACTGTCGGGAATCGGAATCTTCTGGAATACACAATTCTGATAAATAAGCCGGAGCCATTCCGTTAAGTGACTTAAATACCATCCAGCATACCTTGAACTGGATTCTTTCAGGACATTTGAGCCAGTGCAGATTTTCAAGATGCTCTAAAATGTGGGAGTATTTAGATACTCCGGTGATAAGCCTTGCCGCGGCGTTGAAAACGGATTGTAATTTGTTGATTTGACATTTGGGGAGACTTGCATATATTCCGTTGCAATAATCTAGACGTGAAACAACATAGGAATTGACTAGCAATTCAGTCGCCTCTGTTGGCAGGTTTCTCCGCACTGCTTTAATTTGCCTTAATTGAAAGAAACCCGTGCTTACAGTTCTGTTCATCTGAGTTTTAAGGGAAAAATTAGCGTACAGATTGACACCCAGTAATTTGATGCACGTTTTTGGAGTGATGTCACTTCCTGAAATGGTTATTGGGGAGTTTTCAATGTTATGCTGACGTCTGCTTGTAGCAGTCCACAGAAACTCAGTCTTTGTGGGATTCAGTTTCAATCTATTTGAGGTCATCCAGCGAGTAATTGCTTCTATACACTCAGTTATACGAATTTTTAGACTGTTTATTTCTTCTGGTAAGCAGTAAAAATAAACTTGCTGGTCATCAGCGTAGCAGTGAGATAGAAGGCCAAATGATTCGATTATTTTAGCGACATCATTTGTGAAGAGGATGAAGAGTAGTGGGCCCAGAACGGACCCTTGGGGTACTCCAGATGAAAGGGTTGCATAATTTTATTGGTTTTTTCCCACTTTTACGGCTTGCAAACGGTTGGCCAGGTACGATGTCAGCCAGGTCTTAACATCGCAGTTTAAACCAAATGATTCATCTAATCGTTTAATAAGAAAGTCATGGTCAATCGTGTCAAATGCAGCACTCATGTCCAAGACTGAAAGAGTGCCAGTTTACCCGACACAATGGCAGTAGTTATGTCCGACAAAACACGTAGTAACCCGGTTTCTGTGGAGTGGAACCGTCTATATGCAGAATGGTATTTAGTTAATAATTCATTTGAATTTAAGTGACATATGACCTGTGAGGCAGCGATTTTTTCTAATATTTTTGATATAAAAGGCAGATTTGAAACGGGTCGGTAATTCGAAAGATCTTCAGCGTCCAGTAACGGTTTTTTAATGGAGTTACGATAGCTGATTTAAGGGATTTTGGAAAGTCACCCGTGCTAAGTGACTTATTGAAAAGATTAACTAAAAAGGGAGCAATTTAATTGCAACACTTTTTCAGTAGCCACGTTGGAATAGGGTCGAGCGAACACTGCTTGTTCGGTGAAGTAAGAATTAATTTCCTTACTTCTTCGAGGGATGTAGGTTTGAAGGCAGAAAGGTTTTCTCTATTGCATTTAGTAAAATACGGTGGTGGAGCGTAGGTTGTTAGGGCTCGTATTGACTCAATTTTGTCAAGAAAAAACTTAGAAGATTTCCGGAATATTTAGGTTTAAGGATTAAATCCAATATGAACTCTCTTCTGCCCCATTGTCTCTTTTCAACGAAGTCCATATTTTACTCATCTTTCAACCCTCCACCAAATAACAGAACTGGAAAGCAGTAAAATCACGTAGTTGATGGAGGATATTTACTGCCCAAAGTTGTATGGGGTCGTGCTCAACCATTTTCAGCCATTTTCCAGTAACATGTCAATACGTACAGAATCATTATGGAGCCAATGCAATAGTGATCTTTGACGTATATAATAGATAAGCACTAAGGGTGTGGTAAAAGTACGGCAAACCAAAGTAACAACTTCTGCTGAAGTTTTATTTTTTGAAAGCACGCACCCACAGATGTTTTTTCTGGAAAAGTTTCCGGGAAGTAAGAAGAGTGTCTCGTTATATTTCCCTTATCAGAACTCCACTTGAACGATCACATATAATGACAATACACGCTGAAGAGGATGCTGACATTCTCATAGTAACCACATAATATTCGTTATCTTCTCAACATGATGCAGTCAGAATAATTGATCAGAATATCGACCCGCTACTCCTCACAGGTCTCTCAACTCCTGACGTATATTGACAAGCAAGGATTTCCCAAGGTAAATCATCTAACGCGTTGAACTCCAATAAATGTTTTAAACACATAGAGATAGTTGAAAACATTATATTATTTCACGTTTAAGTAGCTGAGATACAACTGGTGCTCCGTTCGGTCAAGGCAAATACAAATCTTGTAATATTCTTCTCAAGAACCACCCAGTGATTGAACTTATTCGTGTATCTTCTCTTGATATAAATATTACGTGTCACTGTGTTCATACACGCTAGTCTCCGAAACCGCCCAACCGATTTTAATGAAATTTTGTGAATGTCTATGGCTAGTTCTAGAATGAAATAAAGGTTAGTTTTGGACCCGATAGGACCCGGTTGAAGAAAAAGATTTTTAGAACTCGACAGCAGCGCCACCTATCGGCTCCAAAACCATCTTATGTTAAAATTTGGAACAATACAACCAATTTTTTCATAAATCAACTTGCCGGGTTGGTTTGCTTTTTTCACCTTTTTCGGGAATGTGTTTTGTTTATATTGTCAGTGTTGTCGATCTACGGCAGGCTATTATTATTGGTACCTATACAATGGTACTAAAATCAAATAAAATTTCACTCTCATTCAAAAGTCACATTTACATTATTACATTTAAAACTCCAAACCATTACCGAGACCAAATAATAGAGACTAAAACTGAAATCACCCAACCGCACTAAAAACACTATATACATATATAATATTAGCTGATGGGTACCCGGCGTTGCTTGGGGTTATGGATGGTTTGGAGTAAAGTTTTGAGGTTGTGTTTTTAAGGTGGAGATAATACAATATGAAAGAATTGAAAAGTTTACTTTTTATAAGTTTTTGTTTCATTTGATCGTGCCACGTCTTTTTCGGGCGTGCCCGACTTTCACCATTCACTACATTGGTACTAATAATATAAATAAATTGTATGGACTTTTATTCGGCTCCTTATCTCAATCCAGTGCAGAGATGATGTGTTAAGTATTCCTTGGGCGACCCCGACTTTTTCTACCATTAAAACCACTCTCTAAACACGCATTACAATTATAAGAACAAACTTTGAAATTTTCAGCGAAATTGGTCTAGTAGTTTTTGAGTCTACAGGGGACAAACAAACAAACAAATTACTATTCTTTAAGTGACTTCATATTATACATATAATTAATAACTACATCTCCTCGCTCTGCAAACATAGTGCATTAGGGGAGATTTCCCCCGCATACATTATGAAGTCTGAATAAAATATATGAAGCGGGGAAGAAGGTGCACAACCCGACCAAATCTTTCCGCGGCGCGGTTCCTAACCAGACCGCTCTGTTCCGGGTAGAGCGGGGGGCATTAGCTCACAGGGAAATTACATAGTCCTTCCCCCAACTCCTCCATTAATTGCGCCAAGAGTGGAATAAGCTTTAGAAATAAACGAAATCGGAATCTGATGGTTGATTTTAAAACTGTTTTCAAACGTTACAAGTAACAACGGAATAAGGAAGTACAATAAAAATATATATTTCGATGATTATTTCCATAGAACCGTGAATTTTGGTGTGGAATACTGTGGTTACTGAGATCAACTTATGTCCAGTGGCGTAGCCTGAGCGATACTGAGGTCATCATCTATGACGATCTATCTCATATTTTCGGGTACTGTGTGGAGGGTTTTTTAAGGAAAGAAAGAGAGGATGTTCTGGGAAGGAAAGAGGCTTGAGGGGTGGGTAGGAATATGGATGTCAGTGGGTCCAGGAGTATGAATTCATTCCGAATGTGCAAATTAGACCACACGTTCAAAAAAGTTTTTTTTTTTAAATTTTCTTTTATTTCAAATCACAACAATTTTTTTTCTCTGGAATCATAAGTAGGTACTTAAAAACCTACCTACTAATTTATGAACCATGTGTTTCATACAACTTTTTAAAAAATATCTCATAAGGAATTATACAATTATTTGTCAAAAGAAACGTTACTAACTCAATGACAATTCTTCGTTAAAACTTTCTCCAGGCAGGTGGGTACCATGATAGGTATTGAAAAAATGCGAATAAGAAAGTACTTTCTAATAGAGACGACGATTTCACATTTGAAAAATAATCTATGCTGAACCATTAAATCCAAAACCATCTTGAAATGGAAACGGAACGTACAAAAAATTTACAGACAGACCAAATGCAAAACGGTCGAGTAAAAACAGAATTCGCTGTGCTCAATCAATAGCTATTTTTTTTTTAATTAGTTCAGACCAATGTTTTTTTTAATCCTGTATTTCACGCAATAATAATAATATCTCAGAAAACTTCGATTTATTCCACTATACATTCGTTTGAAGTTAATGAAAATCTCTTTCCTTCTTTTACCCGTTTCTCTTTTCTATTTGATAAAATTTTGTTACATTTAAAATTTTTATTTTGTTATATTAAAAAATAAAAATTCTTTTCATTATCTTTACACTCTCTAAAAAAATATGTTAAATTACTATTTACACGCGTTTCTCCGCCTTTTTAACACGAGCATTTGCTCTAAAAAAAGGTGTATCACGATGTACTGTAATAAAAAGAAAATAAACTTAATGTAATGTAATAACATGTAATTGTTAATTTAATATTAAATAAAGAAATTTAAAAAATATATATATATCACTCAAATCATTGTATCTTTCCAAGTATCTCGTTCTCTTGATCGTGTCATGTCTTCCTCGGACTTTCCCGATGGCTTTTTTCATGAAATATAATATTCCTTCGATACTACCTTAATCTTGTTCATCAGTATTTTTTTACGATTTTATTTCTTCGATCGTACATGGTTTTACCAAACACGCGCCTCGTGGATCTCATTTCTACAACATTCAGCATTCTTCCCAACTTTCCTCTTCCATTATGTTCCCCCTCACTCAGCTTTCACCATATACCAATGGGAATGTATGGCAAGCGGCATGGTGAAGCAGACCAAGCCCACATATTATATTTTGAGAGTTTAGCTCTTGCTTGAGACTAGCAGCAATCAAATTGCTAAATAGCAGGTAGATACCTATCACGTAAGTATACGAGTTTAATAAATAATCTAATCCAGGAAAGCAAATCAAAAATAACTTGTGGAACTAGAGTAGGCACCAAAGTCACCTATAAATAAGTACAAATGATTAGTGGAGTCTAATGGAGTCTAATGAAGAACGTGAGTCGAGCCACGAATTACGGGGAAGGAACAAAGCAACTGCAAGCGGCGTTTCGCGCTATTTGCGGTTGTTTCCTTCCTTTCCTATAAGCTGAGATTCAGCTCGGCAGTTCGGCTCGCGTATGTATACGTAGCATAATATGTTATAATAATAATACTATAGTTGATTCATTTTGTTGGTATCTTATTTTTTATATTCTATTGTTGCTATTCTTGCCGCCAAACATAACATATCAAATCCAAATCCTGCAGCTGGGCATATGTTTTTGTTGTATTGTGTATTGATTCATTTTATCTTTATCTTATTTTTTCTCTTCTTTTGTTGCTCTACGTACTGCTAAAATTAATAAATTGAATTGTAAATCAATCAAAAAAAAATCGTGCAGCTGGGAATAAAAATATTATTATTTCTTTTATTAGGTTAATTTTAATGCACTATGTAATGATATTCAATGATTCTTATTTTATGTAATTAAATAATTAAAGTTCCATTTTTACGTCAAAGTTTAAAATTTAACGTGATTTTTCTTGTTCGACGTACTCATATTATGCTTGTCCAGCGATTCTGAAATTTGACTACGCTTTCTAGCACTGCATTCGGGTTTGAAAGGGTTAATCTCTAAATCTTGCAATACTTGTCAGTTATCTGTGGACCTTTGTAACCATTGCAATCTAAATCGCCCCACCTGTCACCAAAAATAATTGATAATATCAAATTACCTAATGAATCACACGCTGCAAACAGTTTAATTAGATATACGATCAGAAATCTGGATACAGGGCAGAAACTAAAATCGTGATGGCGTACGGTGTTAAGATCAACGTGACAATAGAAGGATGTTTAAAAAAAATAATGAAGCTTTACGAGTTATTAAAAAAAACTTGTAGAAGAAAATGATCGTAACCATTTAAAAAGAAAACTGATTTTTACATAATTATGTTTGGTGATTTTGCACAAAACGGCGCTATAAACATCATCCAAATGGTTTTTGACCAAGAAAGAATTTCAATACTACCTATTTGAAATATTTGTTCAGTTTTACGAGCATTTCAGAAGATACAACATTAAAATACAATAATGGGAACCATTTAATGGATAACCAACATCTCTGCCATAGGTCACCCCAAATGGTTCGCTACGTTTGGTGATTTAAAGGGGTGCCCGAGTTCATCAGGATGTGCCAGCCCATCAGCTGCGTGGCGTACCAGATCAGGAGAGGTTGGTTTGGGGTGACCCTTTGACCTCTCCAATTGGTCTCTCGACCAATCGCCTTGCGCTGAAGTGAGGGGGATATATTCATACTTCCGTCGCTCTTGGACATACTGATCCCTAGATTCCTACTCAACCCTTATACCTTTTACCTTCCCAGAACCTCCTCTCCTTCCTTTCCTTAAAAAGATAAAAAGAAAGATGACGAATTGAGGGAAATTTTCTCTTTTGTGACAAAAATAAACGTAGAATTAGTCTAATTAGAAATAATAATAAAATAATAATTGAATCACCGATAAAACGTATAATGATTTTAGATTAAATCCACGATCGGAACATCATATTATATCTTGGGCTTAATTTTGATGGATCTGTTTTTTAATCTATTGTTTCGTAAGGTTATGAAAAATAATCATAAAGTGTCGGATTCCTTATACTTGCCATTACTATGCCTGTTTTATTATTATTTTTTAACAAATACAAACATTACCGGATTATGACTAAACCTGACAATATTTTAAAATCACTTACTACCAGCACAGTAAGCGGAAAATGTTGCTTGTGTTGTGATGGAGGACCCAGTCTCAGAACTCACTCTTGCCTGGATGGGAAACAGACGCCATGCCAATTCAGCCACCGACTTGTCACTGACTAATTATTATTATTTATTCAACAAATAGGTGACGCCATGCTGCCTCCATCTCCATATAAATATTTCACTATTAATATTCAAGCATTTAATTTGCATTAGTTCCAGAAGGTCTAGCACGAACGATCGATTAAGCCCTATATTAATACGATATTGAAGAAATCCGTCATCTATGGTCAGTTAGCGATATTTGCGAGCACGGTCAGAATATGATTCCGTCAGTCAGTAGACAAAAACTGCTGCTTTTAGCGACTTTTTGAATAATGTCGTTGAAAGAAATCGTTTAGGCGATCCGTGAAAGATCGAGACACGATCAATTGATTCCGTTCCAACTTAGAGAACAAAAGTTGTTAGTCATAACAAAGACCTCATGAACTAATTTACTCCAATGTCAAAAAGTACATGCGGACTGCCAATGCACATTAAAGTTATTATTTCAATTCGAAATTATCAATTTATTATTATTTTTAACTTTTACGTTGCCGTAACTCACCCTAGACGACTGATTTCATCAATATCTATTAACATAAACTTAAAGGATCGGTATAAAATCATCATAGTTGCGCCTATCGATCCGACTTTGTAAAGTTATAGATTTCACTAGCTAGACCTCCGATCCGTAAGAAATGTAACCGCAACCAATTAATTATCTCAAAGGGTACCTATCATTGTTTGTTCAGCTGACGTAATTGCTGATATCTGCATCTTGAAATGGTGCGGTGTTTGTTCCCTGAATGTGGTGAAGTGAGGATAGTACGGAGGCGGCCAGAAGAGGCGCCCGAACCAGCTATCAGGCCCCGAAAACAGAGTGGAGGTATTTGTCTTGGCTAACCCCGCAGACCTCGGAGGGTGTACCTACGGAGGCGGGTGTACGCTTTTAGACAATTTAATTACTTTAGTGGGGAACAAATTCGATTCTGGCTGCGAATAGCGCCTGACCACCGCATCGCCACCCACACAACCGCCCACCTCTCCCACTAGAGCTAGAACAAATAGCACAGGATGAAGATTAAGTAGAATACACAAGCCAAAAATATGTATATTCTGAGTGTGTCTTATATTACCAAGAATATTATAGGTAATAGTTATAAAAATAATAATGAGGTATACAGATAGAGCTAAAATTGGCGTTTGAAGTATCGGCCAAAAACATCGGTTAACCGTCCGCTGCGAGACAGCACGGTTTTAGTCGTTTACAAGCGCTTACCGGGCATAGGTAAAATATATATTTATAAAAATATGTATACATATACAAACACCATAAAAATACACGAATGTTTTAACACCAACATCTGCGATTGCCCTCCTCTAGAAAAAACAGAACAAATAAAGTATCTAGGAATCGTAATTGACCATAACCTTAGATGGATAACTCACATCAAACAAATCACAAATAAACTTCTCAAAACAATACACATTTTCCTAAACATAAGAAACATATATAAAATAAAACAATTGAAAACAATATGGAATTATTGCTTGGGGAGGAGCAACAAACTTGGCTATCAATTACATAGAAACCGCAAAGAAAACGATCTTGAAGATAATACTAAAAAAACATAGACTGACCGATACAGACCAAATATTCAACAGCTGTGACGTACTAGATATACGCCAATTACACGTTAAAACACTACTAAACTACATTTTTGACAAAAAAAATAAATTTCAACCTACACAAAATAACACTAAGAGACCAGTTAGACAAGCGCACAAAGAAAACATAAAAACTCCGACAGTAAATTCAAGCTTTGGACAAAGACACTACCAATGTACTCTATTATATGTTTATTTATAAAAGGCAGTATAGCCGTTTATGTATTTAAAATAAAAAATTAAATTAAAAAATGAAAATACCATGCTATAAAAGCTTTCAACAGTCTAAAACTTGAAATTAAAATTGAGGAAAATAAAAATAAATTCACACACAAAATTACAAAATGGATTAAAGAACAAAAAAGACAATATTACCAAAATGTCATAGCATAAAATAAAAATAAAACCTACACGTAACACACAAAACCAATATAAACACACATCACTCACAAACACACAAGATTATTTTCATTGTATTATTTTTTAATTTTAAATGTATTTATGTATTTCGTATTTTTAATTTTAAATGTATTATTTTCTTTTTAAATATATTATTTTCTTTTTAAATGTATTATTTTCTCTTTAAATAATATGTAGATTATATTTTCATATTATAAAATGAAGGCCTCAGCACGGGCAAGCCACCCAGTGAGGCCTACATTACTGGAAAACATAAATTGTAAAAAATAATGTACCAAATAAAAAAATAAATAAAAAAAGGTGTATGATATCCGATGATACCTTCAAAATGCTGACATGCACGCTGAGATATTGTATAAGTCGTACTGCAAAACGTAGGGAAAACAATGGTATAACCTTTCATAGATAAATAGTGTTTGAAAAAACTCAAGGAACACTCGAAGTTGGTGCGCCGGTAACCAAAATGCTTCGGGCCGTGTCACCGGCGAAAATGTATCGCTGCTGAGGGTCATCATCTTTCAGATGTCATCTTCAGGACTTGTTGCATAAAAAGAAATGACTTACCGAATAAAATAAAATAAACCCCATTTTTATAAATTGCGTCATCTTTTAATAGCCCTTAAAAACTGCAATGTCTATTTTGCCGCAAACTGTATAGATTACTCAACAGTCTAGAAAAGGTCGATTTTTGAACAAATTGGTTTTAATTTATTTAGTGAAAAATTTTATAAAAAATTAAAAAATTAAACAAAGGAAACTGGTATTTTCATATGTATGTTGTTTCTTGTTTGCGTTCGAACATTCTAATGGACAAATATACACTTTTTGTAGTTTTCGCTTATATTTTTATTAGTAATTGACGACCTTATTTTAATTCTATTCCAGCGAAAGGATAGGAAAGTTTCAATTTATCCGAAGCATATTTTTTGATATTCGTAATTTGAAACAATTTGTGGTAAAAATTAATCAAAAATAGTGATTCCACATTAAGCTTCGCCTAAACAACTAAACATAATAAGGTATTTAAATTGTATTTTTTAATTCACAAAGGACGAGTTTTTTTTACGATTACACTAATTAACAATTTTTTTTTAATGTCTTTCCATTTTTTTCTCCTTCTTTCCAATCAATATTTGCCTATAAATATTGTAGGTACTATTATAATATATACCTTTTGTTAAATCTCTTATTTTTTTTTTAAATTTATTTGTTTTTTGTTGTTATTATTTGTGTATTTTTTATAAATCGGAAATTAACCCACTTCCCGACGTCTGATCGAACTTAAAATCGGCAGATAGACTCGTCCTTGATGACAATGCAATCCATAAATTTTGGTGGCAGTCACATATATTTTTTATTTTTATTTTTTTTATTATTTTATTATTTATTACATTTATTATATAAGTACATTTTTGTTTATTTGTTACAATATAAGATAAAATATTTCAGGACCCCTCTTCCATAGAAGCATTAGCTTGTGGCTGGAAGAGGAGTGTACATTGTTTTATTGCAATAAGTATGTAATTAAAAATAAAATGATTTTAAACTTATTTAAATGAAGTGAGTTATTTTTCATGAAGTGAGTTATTCTTAAGATTAATTCAATTGGAAACATTTTTATTTTTTGTGAGTTTGTCTTTAAAATATTTTTTTACAGTGTTTATTATTTTGATTTTATCATTAATGTTTCTAATTTCTTCAGGTAGTCGATTGAAAAAAATTCTTGCCCGGTAAGTGTAATAATTTTGTGCAAAGGAAGTGTTTCATTTTGGGCATGGAAAAATATATTTAAGTCTAGTACGGTTTTCAGTTAGAAATTGATACTTGTCTTTTTCTTTTATGATTTGAATTAGTGCATTTTTAATATAAAGATCTTTAAATGATCTTTAAATATGCAGTACATATTTCTGAAATTAGATGACATTGCATACCCAATCAGGATTTTGCTATCAATCATCATTATAATCAAGTGCGGTTGACTTCAGTACCCCGGGAAGAAAGTTCAATCCTCAGTCAAATAAAAAAGGTTTAAAACAAATTTAAAAATAGATGGATTATTGTAAAAAAACGTGTCACTTATAGTTTATATTATTATATTATATTATTATATCTAATTAATTGAGATGCAGGTATTATTGTGTTGATAACGAATTTACGACAATCATGGTGTGAATGAACTCATTAAGATAAATTGTGTTTGAGAGGCTCAGATAAAATCTTTATGCAATCTGTCAACGGTTTAAAAATAGACGTTAAATTTAAAAACAAATTATGTATAATCGTGACAGTATCTCGAACACATAAATCAAACACAACTAATTTCGCAACTGAACTATGTCACATCAACTATACCTTAACAAATTAACGAAAATTTTTACGATTCTCTGTGGTGATTTTAACATGTATATCTCAACAAATCACAAATTCAATAGAAAAGAACAACTTTATTAACATGATGACCCACCTCAACTTTAAATCCTGTTTTAATAACCATACTCGAGAAAAACATAACCGAACAACATCATGCTTAGAACACATCTGATGCAATAAACAACTAAACGACATAAACAACATAAACTCTACTGTATGGAAAACAAATACATCTGGACCACCAAGTGTGTCTTATATTACATGAGACAAATGAAAAACTAAACCTAAAACATAAATTAAGGTATTCATATCTCCAACTAAATTATAAGTTATTAGATAAATCACTAACAACGGAAAAGTGAAGAGATATATTAAAAGTAATCGGTAATCGCGCTGACCAAAGTGCATTAATGTTTGAAAAAAACTCTATCTTCACATATTAAAAAAGCAACTAATATAATCACTTCCAATCAAAAATAAACATCTAACATGTAAAAAGTAAAGAAAAAAATTTAAGCATTTTAAGGAGGGGGTGATGAGTTGAGTATGTACTGACAGCACGAAATCATAAGTGCTTTGTACCCGTAATCTGTAATCGATAATATTATAATATTTTAAAGAAATATAATAATACAGTCATAATCTAATCTCTATTTGATAATCACTCGGAAATAACCTTGCCCAACTTTGAATTTAAACAATGTGCAAATCATTCAAACGTCTCAAATGTTTGGTAAGTTTTTAGATTTTCACGGCCAAAAGCATTTTTGTTGTTTGTTTTTGGGGTGTTATGCCGTGTTGCGCTAACTCCTTCTTTAGCCGACGTTTCGGATAGCGTTGCAGTGTCCATCATCAGGGCAGATCCGGTAGATCTTCCGGCACACATCTTCGGATCTACCGGATCTGCCCTGATGATGGACACTGCAAAGCTGTCCGAAACGTCGGCTAAAGAAGGAGTTAGCGCAACACGGCATAACACCCCAAAAACAAACAACAAAAAAGTCTCAAATGTCTGTTTCGATTCAACACGAAAATTCACCCTTCCTACAAATTTAAATTGATGGATGATATATTAATTTTTTTTAATAAATAGATTTGGTAATATGAGCCTCACTGGGTGCTTTGCCCGTGCCGAGGCCCCTATTTTACAATTTTATGTGACAAATTATATAGGTAAATAAAAATGTACTTTGTTTCATATACATATGAATATTAGTAGACCTGCCCTAAGTGATTAAAAGCGTATTATTCCCCACTCCCCATACCGGTTCCATTGGAGCCGGCTGGGCTCGCGTATGGCTTCCCGTGAATCTTGAGAATGTGACGTCATCATTCTTGTTCGAACTAGCGTCGAGCTATGGTCGAGGCATTTTATGAAATAACACGGCAAAATAGTGGCTTGTGATATGAAAACTTGTAAAAATAGATGTGAAAAAGAGAATAAACCCAATTGTCGTATAACATTCCATATGTAAGCATCATTTTAAGCTTATTCACGTCGTATAATATGAATCAGTTGTAGAAACATATACTATCACATCGAGCCAACATTGGTCGAATGTAGCGATTCTCAAGTGTGCGCATCGTTGTTACTGGGAAGTAAATTATGAACACTTACAAAAGTGTCTTAACTAAATACGTAAACAAAATATTCGACTCTGAAAATAGAAGTAATTTTTTTTTGCCGAATTTGGACTTCGCAAATTTGTTCATAACGTGGCGAGTAATTTGCGCTCCCATGTAAAAATGCCTATTCATTCAAAAGCAGATTTTACTTTTAAGAACTAAATGGTGATATTATAATGCGAGATGCCTATATACTGTCAGATTGATTTATTGACGAATCACAGTCAGCTTTACCCCCTTCGTTCTTCAACAGTTGATTTTACCCCTCACCTTTAATTTTTAGTCTATATATTCATATGTCTGAGACTTTTTTGAAATTATGTTAATGAAACGAATTTAAATGAAATGTTAAGAAACAAAATAAAATAAAGTAAAATAATAAAAATTAAGCAATTAAGGCAGTTATAAAAACTAAACGTTATGTATAAAATTGATGGTCTGTTAATAATAGTAATAATAATAATTGGATGATTTGTATAGCACCGTTTTTGTGCAAAATCACCTTAAGGGCCTTCCTTACTAGGGATCTCAATCGTTGTATGGAGAATCATGAATTGTCAGATTCAAACGACAATCTAAGTTATTAATCGTCAAAATATCGACAATGTAGCCACGCTAGGCTATCATAAATACATTTTTCTGTCGAGATATATGTTTTTACTAACAATTTATTTTCGTTAAATACTATATAATGAACATCTAAGAATTCTCCTACTCATTCGGCTCTATGAGGTGGCCGTGAATGCACGCTTCCTACGGTCCGTCGTTTCAATCTTTTTTCAAAGTTCGAAATTCCGCGTAATTATTACACTTCCATGTGACGTTTCAACAATATTCCACTCTATGCGTTGCGCGTAGGGACTATAATAGTGTGTCGCCTTTTTTATGTTTCATCTGCGCGTTTCCGTCGAAGCTGTGTAGTGTCAAATAGTATTATCAAGAATTAATTTATTGTTAACATTTTTTGGGTTTCTAGGTAATAAACAATTTGGTATTATTAAGAATTAATATATTTTTAACATTTTTTCGGGTTTCTAGGTAATAAACAATTTGATATTATTAAGAATTAATTTATTGTTAACTTTTTTTCGGGTTTCTAATAAATAAAGTAATAAACAATTTGATGTTTTTAAAATATAAAAGTATATAAAATATTCCAGCACTTACAATAAAATAAAAGAAACACATCGTATAAAAATGTTTCAGTCGAAAAGATCGAATGCCGAAATCACTTACTTCGAAATTATTGCAAAAAACTTAGATCACTGTCAGAAGATACAAAGTATCCCTTAGCATTGAGGAAGATTGTGTCAAGCCGTATTTTACGCCTGAGAACGGCTGTACGTTGTGCAATAACGTACCGGAAGGCTATGAATTGTAGTCTAGAGGAAAAAATAAAGCAGCTATATTTGGATATATTGAATGGTCCAAAACATGTATTTGGAGACCACTCACTATTCAAGGAACGGGCATACTTTTGCAAACGCGATACTGGCGACACTAATTACGTACCCAATATGACTTCGAGCTTGATAATGTCCAGAATCATGCAGCACGTTCGACTTTTGGCATCTAATGCTCGAAATTTAATACATGATGTAGATAGCAATATTGTGGAGTGCTATAATAATGTTGTGGCTTAATTTGTTGGTGGAAAGCGTATTAACTATTCTTTAAAACGGTCCTACAATGGAAGGTGCGCTGCAGCAGTAGTGGCGTTCAACACCAATCGTCCACACTATTCTTTGCATAAATTTGCAACCGGTAATAGTCCCGGAAAACTCATAAAGCAATTAGAAATAAAAAGATTGCAGAAAAATAATCAACAAGCACTAAGTAAAAAAAAGAAAATAAAAACCCTGCAGCTCGCTCCAGCAAAAGATCAGCATTATGGTCCCAATGCAGAAAAACCCGATATGGACCAAGCATCGTATGAGGCAGCTAAAGATGATTTTTTGGAAAGGCTTTTTACCATAGCCAAAGATAGGCAAGCAATTGAAAGGGCGACAGTACTTCAAGCATCTAGTGGAAAGTGGATCGAGATGCGCCGCAATATGATTACGACATCGTGGTTTGGAAAAGTGTGGAAACGGCGGCAAAATATCAGTTGCGCTCCATTAGTCAAAAATATACTGTACCAGCAATCCTTATCAAATATTCCTTCAATTCAACACGGACAAAAACATGAATACAATGTCCTGAAGGAACTTGCAGAACTAGAAAGCATTACCATAGAAAAGTGTGGTCTTTTCATAGATGAAGAGTATACTTATATGGGTGCGACCCCAGATGGAATTTCTTCTGAAGACACCGTGATTGAAATTAAATGTCCTTTCGCAGCACGCAGTATGCTCATATATGAAGCAGTAAAATCCAAAAAAATTACCTTTTGGAAACTTAACAAAAATGGAGAAATGCTGGTAAATACATCCCACGATTGGTTTTACCAGGTTCAGGGCCAATTACATGTAACAAAAAAAGCTATTTGTATGTTTTTTGTATGGAGTGAACTCGAAATAAAAATCGAAAAAATTTTAAGGGATGACGAATTTTGGCAAACTAATATGGTTGAACAGCTGAAACGCTTTTACAATTTTTGCATGCTACCCGAATTAATTGATCCTCGACATAATCGCTGCATGCCTATTAGAAATCCTGAGTATTTAGAAAAGTGCATAATAGCGAAAAGAAATAAAGTAAAATTGGTTTCAGCTAAAACCAAAACATGTAAAAAGGAATTGTTTCGAAGAAATCAATAACATTTTATTTCATTGAAGTGTCTTCAGAAGAAATTTCATTTATATTCTTAATGTATGTAGTCCACATTTTTAGAAATAGGGAAAAGGAGGGTTGGAAAGTTCCTGGCTATTCAGATCTAGTCACTAAACAACTAAAGAAACAAACTACCATAAAAATTTGAAAATTAATAGTATTATTACTTCAATAGAAGAGAGTCCAAATATAATTACTAATCATATAAATTACTTCTTCAGTGACATTGGTCCAAGCTTCGCTAATAATTTGTGCAGTGCTAATAAAACTATTGAGATGTGTCTTGTGAATGATTTTAAATCTGAACTTCACGTTACAGGGGACAATTTTTATTTTAAACCAACTAGCATTTCTTAAGTCACAAATGTGATAAATGATTTAAAAATGTCTTTCTCGTGCGGTATTGATTCTTTAAGTGTAATGGTGTATAAAATGCATGTATCAGAATTAGCTGGTCTCATATCTCACCTTGTAAATACAGGGTTTTCCAATAAGAGGTATAATTTTGATATTTAATCGTAAAATATCAATGGTTTCGTTGCTTGTGTGGCCCGTCGCGCCGTTTTGTTGAAAGTAAACGTTGTCCAGATCAATACCATCCAATTCCGGCCATAAAACATCATTTATGTTTTTTCGATAGCGCAATCCATTCACAGTAACTGTCGCTCCAGCCTCATTTTCAAAAAAGTAAGGTCCAATGACTCCACCGGACCATAAACCGCACCCAAACAGTCACACGTTGAGGATAAAGAGGCTTTTCAACAATAACTCTTGGGTTTTTCGAGCCCCAGATGGGACAATTTTGCTTGTTGACGAAGCCACCGAGGTGGAAATGGGCCTCATCACTCAAAATGATTTGCATTTGATTCACTCAAGTGAATTTTAATGATTTCAATGCGTTGTTGAAGCGTGTATCGTTCCATTTTTATTAATGGCGTAGTTTCTATTTGTCAAATGTCAAAAAATGACAGCTTCAAAAGTAACATCTACCGAAATAGCGGGCTATTCAAAATAACACCTCTTATTGGAAAACACTGTATTAGCCTGGAGAGTGGGATGTTCCCTTCTCATTGTAAAAAAGCTAAAGTAATTCCCCTTTTTAAAGGTGGAGATTGTCTAGATGTTAATAATTACAGACCTATATCCTTACAAGTGATGCAGTGTTGGGGTTATTGTCCAAAGTCAAAGTCAAACATGAATACAATGTCCTGAAGGAGCTTGCAGAACTAGAAAGCATTACCATAGAAAAGTGTGGTCTTTTCATACATGAAGAGTATCCGTATATGGGTGCGACACCAGATGGAATTTTTTCTGAATACACCGTGATTGAAATTAAATGTCCTTTTGCAGCACGCATCATGCTCATATATAAAGCAGTAAAATCCAAAAAAATTACGTTAGCAAAAATGGAGAAATTCTGGTAAATACAAATTATAATTATTCCCTCAGGGGTACCGCAAGGCTCCTATCTAGGGCCTCTCTTGTTTATTTTATACATAAACGACATGAACCGTGTTATTAGTAATTGTTGTTTCCTATTTTACGCTGATGACATGAAATTATATAAATCTATTAGCTACATAGATGATTGCGACCAATTACAAGAAGACCTTGGTAAAATTGAGGAATATTGCAAAAACAATCAACTATATCTAAACATAGATAAATGTAATGTTATTGCTTTTTCACGAAAAAAACATTCAATTTATTATACTTACAAACTAAACCATGTACCCCTACAACGAGTAGAAACAATAAAAGATCTTGGAGTAATACTAGATTCTAAAATGTTATTTAGGGATCATATTGAAAATATTCTAAAAAAGCTTATAAGCAATTGGGTTTCATTATTCGCATTAAAAAGCCTTTTACGGTAGCACATACCCTAATTCTGTTGTATATGTCATATGTACGGTCACAACTAGAATTCGCCTCAGTAATTTGGAATCCTCAATATCAAACATATATTGATCGCATTGAAAATATTCAGAACAAATTTATGAAACACCTATCGTA
This sequence comes from Hesperophylax consimilis, assembly GCF_061612785.1. Lineage (NCBI taxonomy): Eukaryota > Metazoa > Arthropoda > Insecta > Trichoptera > Limnephilidae > Hesperophylax > Hesperophylax consimilis. The sequence continues at coordinate 37,071,725 of NC_142841.1, forward strand.
TCGTTTTAGTGACCATCGATTTGTCCCTGTCACTTTATATAAACGCAGAAAAATCTCTGATGCATTATTCTTACACAAAATCGTGAACTGTCTTGTTGATTCATCATATCTGTTAGAAAGGATTGCATTTCGTTGCCGCAAACAAAACACCAGATCGAACGATTTATTTAAAATACCACATTGTAAATCCAAATACGCGCAAAACTCTGTAATAGTACGTATCTGTGAAACTCACAATGCCTCTAGAGATGTAGACATTTTCAACCATAACTTGATATCATATAAAATTCAGCTTAATAAATTAATAAATTAAAATACTTTTATTTTATTCGATTTTTTTGTTGTGAAAATTACATTATTATCACCCGTAGGTAAGAAATACTAAATCAACATTTAACACAATGGAACTTAATTGGTCTAGAATATATGAATGTTTATTGTTATATTTTTTTACTGTACGACTGTTTGCTTCCTAAATAAAAAAAAAAATTAAAAAAATTTAAAAATACATCTCACGATTGGTTTTACCAGGTTCAGGGCCAATTATGTAACAAAAAAGCTATTTGTATGTTTGTTGTATGGACTGAACTCGGAATAAAATACGAAAAAAATTTACGGGATGACGAATTTCGGCAGACTAATATGGTTGAACAGCTGAATCGCTTTTACATTTTTGGCATGCTACCCGAATTAATTGATCATGGACATAATCGCTGCATGCCTATTAGAAATCCTGAGTAATTCAAAGTGCATAATACGGAAAAGAAGTAAAGTAAAATTGGTTTCAGCTAAAACCAAAACATGTGAGAAGGAATTGTTAAGAAGAAATCAATAACATTTTCATTGAAGTGTCTTCAAAAGAAATTTCATTTTTATTCCTTATGTATGTGGTCTACATTTTTAGAGATAGGGAAAAGGAGGGTTGGGAAGTTCCTGGCTATTCAGATCTAGTCACTAAACATATCTACGCCGTTCTCAAGCAACTTTCAATCCTGAATTATGGTCTCTCACCAGGGTGATACTGAACGTATCTTCCACTTTTGAACGAGGTACAGATTCATTATATGTAACAGTCAGATATAACCCTTGCCATAGAGTCAGGTAAGTTAGCACTTATTTCACTTTTGGATATGAGTGCTGCATTTGATACCATTGACCACGACTTTCTCATTAAGAGACTAGAAGTAACGTTTGGTTTACATTCTAACATCAAATATTGGCTAGAATCCTATCTATCCAATCGCTCGCAAGCAGTAAAGGTTAGAAATAAACAGTCCAACTTCACAAAACTCTCTTCAGGGGTACCCCAGGGATCCGTTTTGGATCCACTTCTCTTCATTCTTTTTACAAATGACGTCGCAAAAATTATCGAGTCATTTGGTCTTTTATCTCACTGTTATGCTGACGATCAGCAAATATACTTTTACTGCTCACCAAATGAGATCGACGGCCTAAAAATTCGCACAGCTGAGTGTCTAGAAGCAATCAATCTCTGGATGTCCTCAAATAAACTTAAGCTAAATCCTTCAAAAACGGAGTTTCTCTGGGCAGCCACACATAGACGCCAACATTTAATAGAAAACTCACCAATCGCTATTTCCGGCAACGACGTAACTGCTAAAACAACCGTCAAACTTCTGGGAGTTTATCTGGATTCAGACCTTTCTTTAAAAAGTCAGGTAAATAAGACCGTTAGCACGGGGTTCTTCTACCTTAGACAACTTAAGTCAGTTCGTAAAAACCTTTCAACAGAGGCAACTAAATTACTTGTGAACTCATATATAGTATCACGTCTTGACTATTGCAACGGCATTTATGCAAATCTTCCTAAATGCGAAACTGATAAACTACAATCAGTGTTCAACGCCGCAGCAAGGCTTATCACCGGGGTACCCAAGTTTTCGCACATTTCGGAGCACCTGCGAAATCTTCACTGGCTGAAGTGTCCTGAAAGGATCCAGTACAAGCTATGCTGGATGGTGTTTAAAGCTATCAACGAAATGGCGCCACCGTATATTACTGAGCTATGCATTCCGGAAAATACTGGTCTAAGGCAGTCAAGTCTTAGATCAGCGACATCATCTGCAATTGGAAGGTTGAAAGAGCCTAAGCGAAATCCGAACACTAAGTTTGGTGATCGTGCATTCGGAGTATCCGGCCCTAAGGCTTGGAATAAACTTCCTATGGAATTGAGATGTATAACCAGCCCAACAGAATTTAGATCCAAACTAAAAACTCACTTTTTCAGACACTCATTTCCATAAATCCGTCATTCTATCCAAATATTTCTTATTTTTTCATTTTTTTTATACTGTAATTGTTACATTATCTAGCGGTTCCGTTTATTCAATTTTTCTATTAACTTGCCTACCCATGGACAATGGACAATATCAGCGGGAACATAACAAGTCAATCGGTTTAATTGTTGGCAGATGAATCATCTAAATGCGTTTAAGATTGACGATTGATTTTATTCATTAATTTTATTCATTTGACATATATATCCAGCTAACAATAAAACACCCTAATATAATGGAACTTCCTTCTTCTTCTGGCGTTAGTAAGATTAGATTGTTAATATTAATTTTAGTTGTAAGTTGCTAAATATGTAAATACTCGTATATATGTCGTTAAGATAGTAGTTATAGGCCTTAGTCGTAAGTCACTAGATATAAGTCTTAGAGATAAGTCAGTAGTTCTAGTATTAACTATTTAAGAAATATATTTGTACAGCGCCCTTGAGGTGATTTCTCACGAAAACGGCGCTATATAAATTAGCCAAATATTATTATTATTATTATATAAAATTTATTTTAATTCTATAATATGACATACTTATATAAATTAAATTAAATTTGTTTTGTCCTCACCGGCTTTTGAACCCGTGACCTCAAATTAAACTATAAAATTTAGTAATAACAGTGCCCCGCCGCACTGCGAAACCAGGCTGGAACAAAGGGAAGCCTTTTGTAACTCTTTATAATTGTATTTATCAAAAAAAATTAATCCAAATAAAACGTTATATTAAATGTTGTTACTGAGAACCTCCTCCACGAATCAAGCTATTGTAATATTGCATTACATTCTAAAATATATTTTAACATAATTTTCATAATCACAATATTATCAATTGATAATAATTTGTTTTGCTCTGTGCGTGTCTTGTATTGAATGGAACGCACCGGCCAGCTGCAGGCGCAGCGAGTTGGATATTCGAATTCGCGCTGGAAACATTTAATAGCGAGGGCCGTTAAGGGCGCTGTACAAATAAATAATACATTCTACAATGATCTACGTTTTAACCAACTATATATGGAGATAATATACAGTACCATACTTACCTAGTAGGTCACTTAAGATTAACACTGTTTATTAGCGAAATTTAGATACAGGATTTAGGACATAATTGGAATATTGGATATAATTGGACTTTTTCTCAGGAATGGTATATTAAATTTAAGGGTATGGCAGCTTAAAAATGTAAGTTTTTAGTTAAGACCTGAATTCTGTTGGACTTGTTATGGATCTTAGTTTCTGAGTGAGTTTATTTCAAGCCTTCGGCCCAGATTCTCCTAAAACGCGATCACCAAACTTAGTATTTGGCTTGCGCTTAGGTTTCATCAGTCTGCCTACAGCTGATGATGTAAATGCCTCAGACCAGTGGTTGTGTATAATATGTATGCTATGTAGGTATATTTTATTAATTTAAGATAAATAGTATAAGTATAGCCTTTTTTGTTCTTTAATCCATATCTTAATTTTGTCAATGAATAGTTTTTTGTTTCCCTCACTTTGGTGTCGAGTGTCAGATTGTTGAATGATTTTATTGCCTGGTATTTGTGGTGTCTTGAACCATGCTTGAACCAGAAAGTGTCTTGGTGTCTGAAACCAGATATTCTGCAAATCTTACAATAATTAGGACGTGCTGTTTGCACAATTTGAACAATTCATTCCTCTAACCCTATTCAAGTTCCGTTATTATTTCATTATGAACCAGTTGCTTCACAGAACTGAAAAAATAAAAGAACTTGAATAAAACTTCCACAGAACTTGAAAATTAATTTCGAAATTTGATGAATTGTTCAAATTGTGTGAATTAATTTTAATAAAGAGCTTAACTCTATTGCTATCCAATTCCTCTTTGAATGCTATGACTTATCACTAAACTATCATACAAAATGTTTTTAAGAAAGTGAAAATAAGAAATCCTGTACTGTGGGTGTATAAATAATCTATAATACAATAACAAAAAAAAATTATAAAAAATATTAAAATCTTATTAAAAAATTTTGAGGTTGGTTCTCAGCAAAGATAATATAATACAAGGTTCTCAGACTATTGTGGAATAATTTCAATTAAAGATCTATGCCCGAACTAAAATTCTCGAATAAATCGATACTCTCCACTTTTTCTTCAGTTCCATCTTCTAAATCCATAGACAAATAAACAATTCTCTTTGCTTACCCCTTATGATTTTGTTTGGTGTAATCCAAATTCCTGGATGCGGCCGAATCTTTTTCTGATTTTCACTAATATTGCCTGCAACTATTACATATTGTTAACTAACTAACTAACCAACCAACCATCACGACGTTTCCCCGCAGGGGTAGGAAGAGAGGACGGACCGCCAAACAACTCGGTCTTGGCACACACTTCTTGCCTCATTCACATTCATACATCGTCTCATACATACTCTTCTATTATTCTGACTCTTGACATGACTCAATTATTTGATTCATTTGATCGTGCCATGTCTTCCTCGGGCGTCCCCGACTTCGACTACCATTCGCATTTGCATCATATATCCTTCTTACACTCTTTTCTTTGCTCATTCGCTCTACATGCCCAAACCATCTAAGCGTCCCTCATTACGCTTACATTAGCCTTTCATTCTTTGTGGATCTCCACATTCCTCACACGATCATACATGGTTTTACCACATATAAGCCTCAGGGATCTCATTTCAACAGCATTCAATCTACTTTCATCCTTTCTCTACCAGTCCATATTTTTTAATTTTAGTAACAATATGATATTATTTTTGGCAGTACAACGAACAATTTGCTCATTTAATAATACAATTCTCCTCCCGATTAATGATGACTGCTTTTACCCTCTCGTGCTTCAGTCTGAACTTTGTGAAACAATCTATTTGAACTATCTCTAAAACCTAAAACCTCATGTTCCCGTCGTGTTCAATTTACGTTATTTAGCATTAAGCGTCTACTACGCTGCCAGAAATTGAAGGTAGGCGAAACTTCACTAAGGATTTTCCTCACAATACGGAATTTTAAAACCATGGAGCATTTTGCATCGTGACATTTTTGCTGTTAACAAGTCAACAGGAAATATTTAAAAACAATTTTGAATTTGGCTGAACATCTCTTTCATAGCTTTTTAAATATTGTATATAAAACGGTTTTTAGACAGATAGTTTCATGAATCAACAAAAGTTAAAAAAAAGTAAACAAAAATGAATTAAATCTTACTATAAAGTAGAAAGAAATGAAAAACAGTAGTAACAAGTGCAAAATTAAGAATGACAAGAACATTACAAATAGTTAACTTCCCATTTAACATTTTTAATTTTTATGCTTGTAGGTGAGTTCGAGAACATATCAAATTATAAGTTTCATTATACATGTGGTTTTCCAAGACATATAGTTTGCTATTAGTGGAATATTATTTTGATCAGTACTGTCAAATCGAGAAAGGGTATTTCTTTGACCGCGGAACAAACAAACAAAATACTAAAGTTTTTAGTTAGAAAGTGACTTTTAGCATTAAATGAGAACCAAAGAAACTCTTGAGTAGTGATGAACCATGATTCGTTTTATTAAGAGCGAAAGCCACGGTACTAGCTCAATATGTTCGTACGGCTCAAATAATGGAGTCAATTGACTGTCGGCTCAATTGAACGGGAGCAATGAAAGTACGACTCGCCCGATACGACTCCTCTGGTACGGCTCCCCTACTACGACTCCCCAGATACGGCTTCCTCGATACGGCTCCCAGCTAACAGCTTTAGCGTACGACTCTTGGTACCGGTACGACGCCACGTACCATGAGAAAAAAAATAAGATGCTAGGTAGTTGTCTCTGTACTGTCAGACGCCGTGTAATACAAATGAATACTTGGATAATTTTAACGGAGCTATTTTTCTAAAATATCTCCTGATAAAAAATCAGTAACCGTTTAATTTTGCGTGGTATGTTTTACCGCACGGTGAAAATTTACTGATATTAGATATTGTTAATTTATTAAAAAAATGGTTAAATTAATCGTTTCTTGTTTAAAACGGGACTGGATGCCTATAACTAATGACTTGACAACTTTCAAAACAAACTATCAGTAAAGCACGAATATGTTATGAGGAAGTCGGAATACGTGATCTTAAAAATAATAATACTGTCGCATCTCGTCTATTATATTTATTCGCACAAGTTCACCTGCGTGAACACGTGTTCAGATATATTCTGAACGATTAATATTTTACTAAGACATTGTCATGCAGTCACATTATTAACGGTATCTTGATAAAAAGCAGTTTTCATTTTTCTCCGTGCGTATTTCCTTTTTCGTGTTCGATAGGAGGCAGTATTTGAGTTTAGAAAAAGAATTAGCGTAGCTAACTCGTGCGTGTTTCAAGGCAATGCTGTCGTACTGCCTCATATTGAACACGGAAAAGGAAAATTGCGTGCGGGAGTCGTACGATTACGGCGCATCAAAAAGAGCTAGCTCATTTCTGCAGCACTTTCACGAACGACTCGTGAGGGTTCACAAATGAATGTTGAAATTTTGACATTTATAGAAAACTTACTAAATTTTGTGATCGTTTAGACTTGAAATCTGAAATTAACATCAAACTTACATAGGTCTTTCCAGTGCCTTTATAATCTTGGAGAATAAAAGGGTAATGTAGTCGCAATAGAGAAAGAAATATGTGTAAATGTTTAATATATCACAATACGTTTTATAGCTCAAGGGTAGCGCACGTTTCGTATTAGTTCCTCGTGGATACCATCCTCTATTACCGCCGGTCACCAGGTAGGTAGTAGCAGTCTAGGGCTGTATCAAAATAAAACTAACTCATTGGAAATAACAGCTAGAAGCCGTCAACGCTCGATGTTATTAAAGAAAATTTGCGTCAAAAGTTGGATCCCAGATAATCCCAGGCAGAGTTCGTTTGTATGCACGTCATCACAAAAAGCATTCTAACGGGATGTCTGTCGAATCTTGCCTGGGTAACATTGACCATTCTTCTATAATTTACAAGACCTTTAAAATAGGACACAATAGTATTAAGGACGCTGTATTTATTGCTTAAACACGATTAAGATATATTAGATTTTATTTGTGTGCTTTCGTTTATGAATATGTGAGAAATAAAAAGAATAAGAAGAAGAAATAAGAAGAAATAGAAATAAAAACGCGAGATAGAACAAGAATTTTATTTATTTATTTGTTTATACAAGGTGAGGCAAAAGTAATCACCTTATTGCGCCTTATTGTTTTCAGATTTGTTAAGTAAACAAATGCAGAATACAAAAATGGACAAGACATGAATCGATTTACTCCGCAAGAATGCGGAATAATGGTTTCCATTTTTATACGCAACAATTCGTCGGTTGTGTTGGCACAGCGTGAATTTCGTCGCAGATTTCCTGGCCGTCCGACACCAACTGGACAAACACTGCGGCGTTTGGCCACTCGCCCTGAAGAGACTGGGACAACAAGAGATGTTCCCAAGGCTGGCCGCCCCCGGAGTAGCCGTACTGCTGAGAATATCGCTCCTGTTGCCCAAGATGTCGAAGATGAGCCCGGAACATCGAGCAGACGACGTGCCACGCAATTGAGCATTAGCCGGCGGTCCCTACGCAGAATTTTGGTGAAAGATTTGAAGATGTTCCCTTACAAAGTGCAGAAAGTGCATCAGCTGTTAGCTGTTGACCGCCAAACGCGTATAACCTACGCTCAAGCCATTCTGAATCTCAAGGAAGAGGTGGACGATTTTTCATCGAAAATTATCATGAGCGATGAAGCTCATTTCCATCTTAGCGGTTAGTGAATAAACAAAATAATCATTTCTGGGCACCAAAAATCCGTGTATCACCCACGAAGAGCCATTACACCCGCTCAAAGTTACTGCGTGCTGTTTACGCTGGAGGAGTCGTCGGGCCTTTTTTTTTGAGAACCCTGTGGGCCAAACGACGACTGTGGACGGCGCGCGCTACAGAGCCATGATTATCGAATTTTTTCTTCCTCAATTGGATGAATTGGAACTGGAGAATATGTGGTTCCAACAGGACGGTGCAACAGCGCACACTGATCGAGCCACAACCGATATTATGAAGGAAGCATTTCCGGGTCGCTTAATCTCTCGTTTTGGTGATTTGCACTGGCCGGCCAGATCACCCGATTTATCCGTTCCAGACTTCTTTTTATGGGGTTTTTTGAAGTCGCGAGCTTACGTAAATATACTTCAGACTCTTGAAGACCTGAAGCAGTACCAACGTTTATCATAAAAAAAATTACAGCAGAAGAACATTGGGTGATTACTTTTGCCCCACCTTATATTTACCCGTTCACTCGAGAAATAATCATTAATTCCAATGTTAAAATATGAAATTATATATAGAAATAAAAATTCATTTCATTTTTACAAATGATAATCAAAGATCATGTTAAAAACATATAATTAGAGAAAATAATTTGAAATTAATATGTATATTTTTCAAATGATCTAAAAATTCTTATATTCAAAATTGGATAGCCACATTACCAATACTTCAGCATAAAGTAGTTGGGAGTACCACAAGGGTCTGTTCTCGGACTAATTCCTTTATAATATGCATTCATGATTTGGTAAAAGTATTGAAATATTCTAAATTAATAATATTTGCAGACGAAAGGTTTGTGCACATACCAAAAAACGATTGTGAACTCATGAGAAATCAATTAAATGAAGACGTAGATAATATATCGACATGGTTGAGGATAAATAAACTAAAATTGAATACAAATAAAACAAAATTTGTGTACATTGGTAAACGAGTAACACCAATAGAAAAATACATTTTTTATAGACGGTGAAGCTTTTAAAGAATAGTTTGAATTTAAATATTTGGGAGTAATACTGGACTCCAAACTGACTTTTTCTCAAAACACAAAAGAAATCATTTATTTTATTTTAAATGCACATTTACAGTTATACATAACCAAAAATAAATGTACATTTTATTTTATTTTATTAAGTAATAATCGCGTTTTTGAACTGTTGAATATTTAATAGGAAAATATCTATATCAGGGGACAGGTAATTTAGTAACGGAATCATTTTTCCGAGCTGCATTACTAATGGTATGTTAGTTCTGCATTTTGGAACGACAAAGGTTCTGTGCCTGCGCGCTCTTGTGTAATTGTCGGGGACATAAAACTCAAATGTTTCTATTATATCGGGAATACAGATGTTACCGTTTAGAAGTGTATATGCTGTTGTCAGCAAAGCAGTTTTCCTTCTATCGGTGAGGCTATTAATACCCAGTATGCTGGACAAAAAGGCTGATGGATATAACCAGGGATAATACCCGAAATCACTAAGATATAAATATCTCAGAAACTTCTTTTGTACTTGCTCTATCATTTGAGAGTAAGTTAAATCCATTGGTTCCCATATTACAGAACCACTTTCCAAAATGCTACGTACTAAACTATAGTATAGCACACGAATCGCGGCCGAGCTGCAAAAGTGTCAGGAGTTGCTTAACACAAATCCTAGGATTCTTAAAGCTTTGTTGCATATCGTTTCTATGTGGACGTGAAATGTTAGGTGCGAATCAAATGCGATTCCCAAATCTCTCGAAATAACAATGTGCCGAAGAGATGAATAAGACATTTTGTAGTTAAATTAAATCGTTTTGTTTGCCTTGGTGTAGCACACAATGGAGCATTTCTTAATAAATTAAACAATTGCCAAAAAATTTCACTATTGGGAAGAATAAAACGATTCCTAAGCACAGTTTCCACTAAACAAATAGACAATGCAATCATTGTAACACACGTTAATTACTGTAAGAGCATTTTATTCTTGGCCAACGACAATATATTCTGAAAAAAAATAATACAATAAAATGGAACTACGAGAATTATACTGAAAAAAATAGAAATGCAAAAGTCAAGGAAATGTTGAAGGTGTTAAATATCTTGTCATAATATTTAATTCAATACTTTGAGTACTATTTTTAATCAACAAAATATTTAATGGCTTTATGGTAGCTGGATTTCTGGGAAAATTTTAATTTGCAGCACAAAAACACCCAGAGTCAACCCAAAAAGCGACAAAAGTTGTTGATCTACGAAGCCATCAAGATATTTGGTGTATCACCAGAGGAAATTAAATTAGAAGAAAATATAAACAAATAAACGATAAATTTAACACTTTAAAAAGTTTGAAATATATGAGATTATACGAGGATTATACCTAGGGTTGCCAGATGTCCGGTTTTGCACCGGACACTACGGTTTTTTGAACGGCTGTCCGGTCTAAAAAGTTTTGGAAAACCGGGCAATAGAAAGTCCGGTTTTTTTAAAATACACCTTATGTATGTTCACTCACGAGATAATTTACAGAGCAAAAGCCGTGAGCGATTCTCTTAACGTTTACCAAAGAGCACTGGCCTATGTTGAAAAGAGGTACCCTTTTGAAAACAAAACCTACAAAACTTTCAGTTGCTTGGATATTGAACGCGGAAGACTACCAACGCTAGATGAACTAATTGAAATATCAAATAATTAAAAGCAATAATTAGTCATCCGAAATACTAATACAAATTGAAAATATCTCCCGAGTAAAAATAAATCCCGCCAACGGGAATAGAACCCGTGCCTTCTGATGTCCGGTCAGGTGCTCTGTATCCACTGAGCTATGTCGGCTTATTTCCAACCCGCCAAATGATTTAATATGTACTAGTACCTACCTCAATCAACAATTACTGCTTATTATATTTTTTATTAGTATTTCGGATGACTAATTATTGCTTATAATTATTTGTTATCCTTTATGCTATGCATAAAACCTTGTCTTATAAACGTTAGTTAATCATGAAAAAAAAAAATATATAATAATTGAAATATGGTCACTGTTCCCATGGAAGCAGCAAAATCCTTCTGAAAATCTTTATGAGGAACTGGCTGCACTTCAAAGTATTTTTCTTTTACTTGAAGGAAAATCCATTGATACATGGTGTAGGTTTTTCAACGATGAATCAGACCAAATCTGTTGAAAATGGTACAATATATGTGCAGTGTTCCCGTCTCCAATGCCTTTGTAGAAAGGATTTTTTAGTGTAATGGGTAATGTATGGACTGACGAAAGAAATAGACTAGGTGTGAGTACCGTAAAAAGCCAATTATGTGTTTTCTTCAATTTTAATGTCAGTTGCACTGAATTTAAAGATACAATTTCCGGCAATGTAGCATCTAGTGCCAAATATATATTATGTTCGCACTCAGTAATTTTCGGTAATTTTCTTTTTGATCTGGCCAAAATCAAAGGGGTTTATGATTATCAAAGGATCCTTTGATTTTTTGACAAATTATACCAACAAAATTAAAGGGGGGACACTTTGATAAAAAAAAAACATTTTTTTTTATCTGGACTATCTGGCAACTCTAATTATAGCACATAGGTGACTATGTAAATATTTAAAAACCATTAAATAATTAAATTAAATACTACAGTTAATGGTAAAAACTAAAATCTACCTCATATAACAGTTACATGGTCAAAGATTAAAGAGATAAAAATGTTCCACCGTTTTCATTCAAGGATTGATTATTAAATTATTTATTTACCACTGTGTGCGATTTACGCATTAAAGCTTGTATTTTTAGCTTATTTATACAATACCGCAGAAGTTATTAAAAAAAAACGTACGATTTTTGAATTTCCATGGGAACATCATTAAAGAATTTCGACATTCTAGTATCATCTGTCTGTTTTTTTTCATTTTTGAAAGGGAAAATTTTTATGAACGGCTTTAAAGACGACGGTCGATGACATGCATACGACCTCTGCCTCGGACTAGTATGACTATCTTACAGATGTACCGTTACAATCAGTTTAATTGATGAATTCAAAGTAATATAGAATGCATATAATATTTATCTTAATTCCTTGTTAAAGGCATTTTTGCTTCTAAAAAATTTTGGCAAATAACCTATACATTGACAATATGGCCATATTTTATAATTCCCTTCCAAATCTACATAATGTGATTATTAACTGATGTGTGAAAGGACAGGAAGATAATGGAAACCAATATTTTCAGAGTTGTAGTTTTATTATTACAAGTATCAAATGTTCACTAGGAATACATAACAAAGAAATAATGAAGATCTGAAATAAGATGGTCGGCAGCAAACAATTATTTAGTTTGTTTATTTACAGCTGTGCCTCAACCCAGTCAACCAAGGCTGGTACGCGAGACCATACTCCGGGGTACCTGGCCTGAGCGCAGCCACTTCCCCAGGAGGTGACTCCGACAATGACTCCATTGACGACAAATGGACCACCAGAGTCTCCCTGGCAAGCATCAACGCCACCGACTCCCAAGAGACCTCCACAGATCATCCTGTCGGTGACGGGGTTGAATCCGGCGTAGGCAGCTACGCAAGCAGCCTGGTCGACAACGGGGAGGGTCACCTTGCGGAGGGTGCTTGGGATGGAGCCTCCGGACTGTCGAAAGGAAGTCAACATTAATTAAGTTAATATTATACACAAGGTATCCTGGTTTTCACATGGGTATAATATATTTTCATAAAATATCAGTACATATATAGGCCATGAATCAACTTACCGAGGTAGTTCCCCATCCGGTGACGAGAGCTGGAGAGTCAGTGGGAACATTCTGGTTCAGGGTTGGCAGAGGAATGATCTTTGTGTTGATGTCATCGATGGCGATAGCTTCTGAGAGGATGAGGACGGCGATGTCGTAGTCGAGCCTGGCAGCGGAGTACTGGGGGTTGGTCACCACCCTGGAAACCTTGTAGGAAACGCCACCAGATGCGTGCTGGCTAGATCCGGCACGGACATTCCATGCTCCGGCAGAAGTTCTGTAATAAATAATTCAGTTTATTAGCGGGTCGTCCTACTCATCATGTGGCGGCCAAAAACTTTATTTTTTACGCCATCAAATCGTGATAACAAAATGGCCAAGTGTTAAACTTACGAGACGGTGCAATGTCCAGCGGTCAGGATGACGGTGGTGGTGATGATGGAGCCTCCGCAACGAAGTCCTCCATTGTACTGGAGAGCCACTTGCCATGGGGCATCCTGGATGGAAGCCTCGGTTCCTCCAACAATGGGAGAGGATCCGATTCCCCGGATTGGACCGAGGGTGCCGGCTGGACAAACATATTAACCATTTATTTATTGATACAAAACTTTAAGTAACTTGATTCTCACTATTACTAAATAAGTTTTACCGACTATTTATGATAATATATAAAACTTTTTGGATAACTTACCCGAAGCCACAGCGACGAGAGCAGCGAGTACTACGAATTGGAACATCTTGGTAATGATACCTTGCTTCGTTGTGTTTCACTATTTATACCATTTTGAAAACAAATTATGATAATATTCTTATAAAAATAATCTTACTTACCACCAATTAATAATAGTTTGTCTTGTCAAGTCAATCATGAAGATAAAAAATTTGGAAATACCAGTCCTTTTGGTTTTATCCGAATAGATATGAATTTCGAATGAACATCACAGATAAAATATATTTGTGTTCTAGTGAAAATAAGCACTCGCACACTTATATTTAAATTAAAGCTTGAATTAGAAACATTGTATTTCCATAAAATAATTTAAGCCGCGCCGTCCATGAACGCGTACATTATAACCTACCTTACGCTTACCTTTAAATAAGCTTTTGGTGAAAATAAGCAGCCGCTAACTTGCACACTTTTAATTAAACTTAAAATAGGAACTGAATACTCTACTACCTAAAATAAAAACTCAACCAGAGCAAAAAGCTGAAATATATATTTTTTAAAATTTATTTATTACAAAATAATACAAGATACCAAATTATAACAGATTGCAAAATAAATATTTTTTCTCCTAATTCCACTACTCTATACATAATTCAATATACACAATTTTAGAAAATTCGAATTTTTTATTTTATAATATTATTTGATGTGTTGTAATTAGTCAATGGTTGTTGTATATGGATGTATGTGTGATGTGTGATGGTCAGTTATATTATTTGATGTGTTGTAATTAGTCAATGGTTGTTGTATATGGATGTATGTGTGATGTGTGATGGTCAGTTATATTATTTGATGTGTTGTAATTAGTCAATGGTTGTTTTATATGGATGTATGTGTGATGTGTGATGGTCAGTTATATTATTTGATGTGTTGTAATTAGTCAATGGTTGTTGTATATGGATGTATGTGTGATGTGTGATGGTCAGTTATATTATTTGATGTGTTGTAATTAGTCAATGGTTGTTGTATATGGATGTATGTGTGATGTGTGATGGTCAGTTATATTATTTGATGTGTTGTAATTAGTCAATGGTTGTTGTATATGGATGTATGTGTGATGTGTGTTGGTCAGTAATATTATTTTTTAATATGTAATGTGTCGATAAATTTTATGTTACACCATATGTGATTGATATATGACATTTTGTCATTTGTCTAGTATATTTATTTTACATAATATAAAATTCATTACGGACATAAAATCGGTTTTTATATTGATTTTGTTTTGGTTTGATAAGTCAATGTTAAAATCGCCGATTATTGTTATGTACTTTCTAATTCTTATTAAATAAAATAATGTTTCTGAATTCTTCCAAAATAGGTAATCGAAATGCGACTCACTCATATTGAATTCGCATTTGAGCATTTTTTTGCTAAATTTGTACAGTGTTGTATTTTGCGCTCTTCTGTACAGTGGAGGCATTTGGGTACCTTCATGATTTCTAGGCATCTTATTCAAGATATTCCCAATTTGAATACATATTTGGACGGAGAAATATTAAAATTCATGGTGTGACACTGTTTAGCGGCCTACCAAATGAAACAAAAAAGATAATAGAAACTAAAAAAATTAAAACATAGCAGATAAAACTAAGGAGAACAACATCAATAATGCCATATTTTAAAATCTTCACTCTAGTTATCTGAAAGTCACGGACCGCCCCTGATTTAAAGACAGCTGGAGACAAAAATATAAAAATGAAAAAAAACTACAGGCCGCATCAAAACAGAAAATCCTAGTGAGGAGGCCTGCGAAAACTGAGAAAACATTATAACATAACGCTTTATACAGCATGTAAAAACTTTACCCAAAAACCAATGAAAAAAAATTACTAACATACAGCAGACTTCATAATAAAGAAATTAAACCAAATTTGATATACTTAAAATAAAATTAAAAAACTGTACTATTTTATTATTTTTTTAAACGCTTCTAGAAAACATTTTCTTGTTCATATGTAAATTTTTCGAAGATAATTTCTTCTGAAAGATTATCACTTTGTGATGGCATTTTATTAAAACACAAATTACGTTGTTTACATCACTTTATTATATACAACCTCTACATGTTTCGTGAACGAAGTTCACCTCATCAGGAGTAAGTATACACTGAAGTCAAAAATCAAAAATAGATTACAATTGGAAAGAAGAAGTGGAAGGAGGGGAAATGGTATTTGCGATGCTTTTTGAATAATTTAGAAATTTTAGAAATAAGTAAACATGTTAATATAAAAGCAGATATAATAAATAAGCATTTTTTATAAACCCTCTTTTAAATATTTTCCCACTTTACTGGTCTTTCTCGTCTAACGATATTGTAATTCCTAATTCTGATAAACTCCGCCCACTCTTACCCCTCCCCGCTCCTTCCACTTCTTCTTTGCAATTTTAATCCATATTTAATTTTTGACTTTAGTGTATACTTACTCTTGATGAGGTGAACTTCGTTTGCGAAACATGTAGAGATTGTATATACTAAAGTGATGTAAATAAAATTATTTGTGTTTTAACAAAAACATATATAAACGTCAGTTGATTTATGTTAAGAGTTGGATTATTGATAATACAAGTAACAACGTACGAATATTATTCAAACACAACTTCAACAACACACTTGAATTATATTATGCGTAATTTTTAATATGGGTGCAAAAAGCTCCTGAGGTCCAATGATTCTACCTGTGGCTAATAAAATATAGCAATTGTCGCTGTAAATAGCGCTCCCAACGGATTTCCTAAAATTATAAGAACCGTTATTTATTATTTTATTTAGCGTTCGCGTCAATGTCAGAGTTATTTCCAACTGTTATATTTAACAGTTGAAAATCGCCAACGATAACTTCGTTGGCGTTTTCGAATAAATTGTAGTCAGCGGCCAGTACTATCAGGCACGTTGTCCTTGAAAGTACCGGGTTTTATTGGAAAGACGCTGGAACACTTCGCAAATTGTGTGAGGTAATCTCAAGAGATCCGATCACCCAAATCACCAATCGACAAACTAAAGAACCATGCCAATAAAACTTACCAAATACGTACATATTGTAACAGACATGTCGCCCTCGGACTGGTCTTATAATGGTCGAAACAGCTATTATCTATTAAATCAGGCTGAATGTAACTTTTCAGAATAGTCTAAAGAAGTAGCTATTTATAATTTTTTTTTAAATATTTTTTTTTACATTTAAATTCCATCCTTAGTTTCTTATATTATTTCTCTCTACCTTCTTCTATGTACCTAAACATTTGTTTCATGTAAAATACAACTATATATATATTTGCGGTCGATATTTGAAGCCGGGAATTTATTATCTTAGTTTTTCATGTGCATTTACATTAAAATTCAATTCAATTCAATTTTCTTTATTCATTTCTAAAACATTAAAAAATTGTTAATTTCAATGCTTTTTAAAAATATTTTTGTAATAAGAATTCTTAGATTAATAATAAAATTGTGTATATCAACTATACCAGTGATAATAGAGCTTGCCTCTTAAAGGAAGCTTCATTGATGCTAAAAATGTCGATATCCGAATTGATTCTGTTCAACAGCAAGATTGCTCTCCCCACAGGCATGACCATTGGCAAGTTAGTCCTGCAGGCCGGGAGATAAAATAGTCTATGTTGTCGGTGACGTAGATAACCATCGAGAACATAGAAATGAATGCTTTCCATGATGACCGAGTTTTCAAACCATCCACGAATCAGTCTAAAGAAATGTGTAGCAATGCGCATATCCCTCCTGACCCGTAGATAGTTCATTCCGAGCATACCCAAAAGAAAGTCAGTGGGATAGAGCCACGGGTAGTAGCCATACTCCCTCATCTCAAGAATTTCTTTTGAACTCTCTCCAACATGAAAGAATACTTTACCTGGTGTGGACTCCAAATCACCGACCCACTTTCAAGTCTACTCCTTACTAAGGAATTAAATAAAACTATAAGCACCCGGTTATCTCTAAAATTCCTTGCAGTGCGTAGAACAAAGCCCAGAATTCTCACTGAAGTGCTACATGCTCAATATGACCATGAAATGTCAGCCTACTATCAAACATGATTCCAAGATCCTTCATTGTCGAGACACGTTTTAAACTTCGGTCGTTCATTGTTTACCGGTAATACCAGGTATGACTCGCCCTAGTTACCCACCTCACTAGACAGTTTCTGTTCCGAGACGGGTGTTATTGCTCACATTATTTTTAGAAAAACTCCAGAATTTGTCAAATAAAGCAGAACTTTCAGTAATCGTTTCAATATTTTCTAAGAAATTAATAATTTAATCACTCTCTCTGTTAACTCCCCCTTTAATACCTGAAGCCACCTCACCTGCAGTAAATATGAACATCATCTAGAAGTATCACCGCACCGAAATAAATTACCCCGTACAAGAACATGCCCCCCCGACTTACTGACCAACTAATTAGATCGCTTTTAATTACCGGTTGAACTACGGTGTACCGGGAGAGCAGGGGTATGCATACAGTAGGCACTTAATCGTCACACTTCATACGTATTGCTGAAGCTGTTGCGTATATAATTTATATACAACACAAGGGGTACCCAACCTGCCAGTTGAAGATTTATGCGGCCCAAAATGAAACTTTGAACTATCAATCTTTTGGATTTTGATATTTAAAGAAAATTAATCGCTCTCCTAAATTTATATTATATTTTGTAAAATTAGAACATCGTTGTTAGAAGATCACGGACTCTCGATGGGGTTTTTGATTTATTGTTTGAAAAGCGCCAGGCAAGTCAAGCGATAAATCACAAGGTCCATCGAGTGTCCGAGCCTTACTGGTTATGCTTTTGCCGGCTCCCACACTCACCGAGCGTGTTTAGTCGGCAATACAGCAGTGATATAGTGAGGCGGCTGTAGTCTGAGCATTGACCAATCAAGTAATCATACAAGCAACTATTTGTTTTATTTACTCATTTTAGCACGGATGCCATTTCTACCGATTTCGGAAAAATCTATCAATTTACCTATAATTATAGAAAGTCTATCAAAATTTGTGAAAATCAACCGAGATTTTTTGAAAACCTACTCAATTCAGTTAAATAACTACCAATATACACAAAAATGTGCCAAAGATTTTGAAACTCCGTAAATCTTGTAGAATTTTTAATTCGCAAATCATACACAGGCTTAGAATTTTTTTTGGCTTACCGATTTTGGTTGAACGCCCCTGTCCCAGACGTTATGTGTCTACGAGCCGAGCCTCTTCCCGTAGACATAATACTGTGAGATATAACGACGCACTTAGCGAGATCATTGATTCGCCTAGCAGCCAGCAAATAACTCGGGGCGGGGAAGAGTTTAACAAGTTTAACCAGTGTTAACTGCTGCAAGGGATTGACATTTCCTCCTGAAGAGTAATCGTTACATGGGCGACTTCTGAAGCTTCCTGGTTAATTTCGAAAGTCATCCCACTAAAATCATACTTCATATTTTTTTCGATATTTGTGACTGCACAGATGTTTAACCCCTCTTTGCAAATTCATAAACACGATGTCAATTCAACAGTTCAATAACCGTGTAACCGACCACGTGGCAACTTGGAAATCCCTAACTTTTAAACTAGTGATTCTCAAAAACATTTCGCCAACTGAATAGTACAAAGTATTTTTTTTTTTTTATAGTGAATACCTCACAAGAGTCCCAACTGCTCCCGTATGGAGCCAGTGAGACTATGGCATCCCCAATTGGGGGATGTTGTGAGGCTGAAGGTAAGTGGGGAAGGGAAAGAGGAAGGTGGGGAAGTACCTGGCTATTCAGATCTAGTCACTAAACACGGCTAAAGCCATTTGGAGCAACGTTTCAATTCTGGATGGTGGTCTTATACTAGGGCGATACTGGTAGTATCTTCCACTCTGGAACGTGCCGCAAATATACTATATAGTATATATAGTAAAGTATACCTTCCATGTAAATTCGAATGTAAATCATAGTCACCACTGATTTAATACCTTTGTTTTCTGTCTCTTGATTTTCATAATGATGATGAAACACAGTTTTGTATTAGAAATTTAAGGCCCGATTGGACAAGCTTTTGGATCATGAAACAAGCCCACATCGCACATATTGTATTTTTTACTCTGCGCCAATCAAGGAACACACATTTTGTTGACCTCCCACATAAAACCAGAATAGAAAAACATTAATTATAAAGCTTTCAAATAAGAAATCAATCATTTATTAGATAACAAAAAAAACCTTAGAGCATGAGAGCTTTTTTCACTAGAAACCTTATACATTTCCTAACTAACAGTGATTAACAGCCATAGCAGACGTATTTCTTGCGTCAGCAGTTGGTAGCTATTTGTTTGACTACATATAACTGTAGTGGTACGCAACTACTTCATTCGAACGAAATTCTAGAAGTCTCGATTGTTCCAAACAAACTTCTTGGATGTTCTTTTATTTATTTGTTTGGAAAATTCTACATAGCAACCAAATTGTTCCAGAAGCTTCTTCACCTTTTAAAATCGACAGCATGAAGAAGTCAGTCAGTCATCAATCTGCCATCAGTTAACAAGGTGCTCAACGGGTGATAATCCGCGCACCTCACTTGCGTGAAGGATATTCTTCCCGGCTCTCATCATGGACTCCATCGGGACATCATCATAGCGCTTTGGCCCAGATCGCCGTCCCTGGCCAACGCTACATGGATTACAGCGCCCTGGTTCCAGCGTCTCTAACCAGCGCTTCATCCACTCACCATGACCACCACGAGGACACGTAGCATCCTAACTGGTCTACTCAGCTCCCATTTAACCACCTACAAGGTCCACCGCACCTTCGGCCTTCTCGTCAGCACTGGAGTACTGATTGCCAAGATCGCCAGTGCCTGACAGTCGACGAGTCCGGTCACCAGCGCCCGGCGTCGACTCACAGACCCGCGCTTGACCAGCACATCACAGCGAGCATACGGAGAATACCACACCTGTCCTACGTCATCTCATCACGGCCACCTGACTCATCAAATAAACACTCTGACCTTCACGACACGTCTTTCATTCCGTGCCGTCCTTGCCAGATCACCAAAGTGGTGACCCCGACGTGATTGTGTTACCCCGACTCACCGGTAACTCCGTCTCAAAATGGGTGATCGGTTGAGGCACCATGGAGCTGCGTGCACCAGACTATCTTCGCACCAGCGCGGATAATAGTGCCCACCATGGTTACCTTGAGTGTATCCTCAGCTTGTGTTGTGAACAGTGTTTGTAATTTATAATAATTTTGTTTTTCTAACCATTTTTATATATATTTTTTACGTGAGAAAATATACAACAACTGTACAGTGGCCCATAACCCAAGATAAATGCAACGATACCAGCACCAACCCTTCTTAAGACCATCAATAAGCAAGATCTGACTCAACTTTTCTTTCTATCGCGGCCCTCAACCATGCCGCTGGAAGGGGAGTCCTGTAGTGGTACGCAACTACTTCATTCGAACGAAATTCTAGAAGTCTCGATTGTTCCAAACAAACTTCTTGGATGTTCTTTTATTTATTTGTTTGGAAAATTCTACATAGCAACCAAATTGTTCCAGAAGCTTCTTCACCTTTTAAAATCGACAGCATGAAGAAGTTAGTCAGTCATCAATCTGCCATCAGTTAACAAGGTGCTCAACGGGTGATAATCCGCGCACCTCACTTGCGTGAAGGACATTCTTCCCGGCTCTCATCATGGACTCCATCGGGACATCATCATAGCGCTTTGGCCCAGATCGCCGTCCCTGGCCAACGCTACATGGATTACAGCGCCCTGGTTCCAGCGTCTCTAACCAGCGCTTCATCCACTCACCATGACCACCACGAGGACACGCAGCATCCTCACTGGTCTACCAGCTCCCCCTTCAACCGCCTACAAGGTCCACCGTACCTTCGGCCTTCCCGTCAGCACTGGAGTACTGATTGCCAAGATCGCCAGTGCCTGACATACAACGAGTCCGGTCACCAGCGCCCGGCGTCGACTCACAGACCCGCGCTTGACCTGCCATCACCGCCTGCATCCGGAGAATACTACATCTGTCCAACGTCATCTCATCACGGCTACCTGACTCATCAAATAAACACTCTGACCTTCACGACACGTCTTTCATTCCGTGCCTCTTCACCAGATCACCAAATAACTATTTGTTTGAACTATGTAGAAATGCAATGTGGGCGTGGTTTGTGATCTTAAGCCCCCGCATACCCAATTCTTTTCTGGTTTATTACAAATTTCTAAATTCTTTATGTTAAAAAAATACATGTTATTTTTGATGCTAATATCTAAAAATTTGTTACGCTGAAACGTTAATTATATAAAATTCCCCCGATTTTCAAAAATTATTGAAAACACCTTTTGTTATGTTATTTTATATGTTATAGGCATGAAAAAAATCACAGTGTATCTTTAAATGTAATTGAAGCATTTGAAGAGAGATTTTTTCCTCTTTTTCAAACTATTTAATATTTTCTCCATTTACGCGTAATTATTATCGTTTTTTTATGCGCGCTCCCCTTATCATTCGAATTTTCATATTTCCCTTTTAAAACATTTTTGAACGCTTACCACGTGGCCTTGAAGTCTGACCATTGTTTGGATAAAATTAACTTTCAGAATTAAGTTTTATCAAAATTTGAAAATCGTTATTTAATCTATAGTAAGATTTATAATATTTAATGTGCTGTGCTGTGCTAGATATTTTCGCTTTTGTTAAATTTAAACAGATAACTTAAACATTGTCAATATGGCCATATTGTATAATTCCCTCTCAAATCTACATTATTTCATTATTAACTGATGTGTGTGAGCCGGAGATGAATGAAATCGAATACAAACATGGAGATGAAGAAAACAAATATTTCCACAGTTGTAGTTTTTTTAAAATTATATATTATGTATCAATTGTTCACAATTAAATAATTAAAATCTGAAAATATATGGCAGACTGCAAACAATTATTAAGTTTGTTTATTTACAGCTGTGCCTCAACCCATTCAACCAAGGCTGATACGCGAGTCCATACTCCGGGGTACCTGGCCTGAGCGCAGCCATTTCCCCAGGAAGTGACTCCGACAATGACTCCATCAACGATAAATGGACCACCAGAGTCTCCCTGGCAAGCATCAACGCCACCGACTCCCAACAGACCTCCACAGATCATCCTGTCGGTGACGGGGTTGAATCCGGCATAGGCACGTACGCAAATAGCCTGGTCGACAACGGGGAGGGTCACCTTGCGGAGGGTGCTTGGGATAGAACCTCCAGACTGTGGAAAGAAAGGAAACATTTATTAAATTCACTATAAACAAGATACTAGTTTTCACGTTATGTGTTACCATAAAATATCAATACATCTATATGGCATGAATCAACTTACCGATGTAGTTCCCCATCCGGTAACGAGAGCTGGAGAGTCAGTGGGAACATTCTGGTACCAGGTTGGCAGGGGAATGACCTTCGTGTTGAGGTCATCGATTGCGATAACTTCTGAGAGGATGAGGACTGCGATATCGTAGTCAAGTGTGGTATCGGAGTACCGAGGGTTGATCACCATCCTGGACACCTTGTAGGAAGCGCCACCAGAAGCGTGCTGGCTAGATCCGGCACGGACATTCCATGCTCCCGGATAGGTTCTGGAAAATGTTCAGTTTATTAGCAGTTTGTCCTACTCGTCATGTTACGGCCAAAATCATTATTTTTTTATACTATCAAATTGTATTAATAAAATTGCCAAGTGTTCGACCTACGAGAGGGTGCAATGTCCAGCGGTAAGGATAGCGGTAGCTTTGATGATTGAGCCTCCACAACGAATAATTCCATCGTACTGCAGAGCCACCTGCCATGGGGCTTCCTGGATGGAAGCCTCGGTTCCTCCAACAATGGGGGAGGATCCGATTCCGCGGATTGGACCGAGGGTACCGGCTGAAGAAACATATTAAGTAATAATTTATTGAGAAAAAACATCAACTTTAGTAATATTAATTCGTGTACAAATTTTACCGGCTGTTTATACAATTATAATACTTTTTGTATAACTTACCCGAAGCCACAGCGACGAGGGCAGCAAAGACTACGAATTGGAACATCTTGGTAATGATACCTAGCTTCATTTTGTTTGAATATTTATTGCAGTTTTATAAAAAATTATCTTAATATTTGCGATTAATAAATAATCTTACCACAAATTAAGAATGAAGATAAAAATGCGGAAATACCAGTCCTTCTAAAAATTAAAGCCTAATATGATAATAAGAAATATAAAATATAAGTGGAAATATAAAATATGCCCATGGGCCGCATGCGACTCAGTTGAAGATCTTCTGTATACATTTGACATGTTTAAATTGGCATGTATAGTTAGGTCAGGAAAACTGATTAGGTTGGTGTGGCTTATGGTAGACATTCTTGAAAAAATCGGCAAAAGATCGACAGTGTTTTTGATACCGTCGGCCTTTCTGTCTACAATATAATAATATTTGTTTTGCATTATCACTCCTAAATAAATTCTTAAGATTTTTTTACTTCAGAATGGGTATTACAAGGGAATCTGTCAACTATGATTATCTACTATGTCAACTCAATTTATTAAAATTTTCTGAACGTAGAATAGTTAATGACCTAACATGTTTATATAAAATAATAAATTCAATAATTGACAGCCCTGAACTATTATACTTGATTTCTTTACATTATACCTCACAAACCAGCATCGAGGCATTATCTACCTGTTGTGATAACTCCAACACAGAATCACACAATTGTATACCCCTGTTCGCCGTATATAAAATTTGAGTTATGATTATAAAGATGTTGTTGATATATTCAGTTCCCAATTTATTTCAGAAAGAAGAACATCACATTTAATACAATATTTAACTATATAAACTACGTAGCTCTGTTTATCTTGCCAACTTATCTTACCAATGTTTTGTAATTTTCCTAGTATTATATTTTTCCATCTTGCATGGTGGAGTATCTAGTTTCGACTCCATTTCGTTTTTGACATTGTTTTTATTTTAGTGGTTAATTTTTATTTTATCTTCTATTTCCTTTTTGATTTTGTTTTTAGATTTTGCTTTGATTTTTTTTCATCTTGCGTTGATTTTGTTTTTTGATTTTGTTGTGCTTATTTAGATGTTCTTTGTAATGAATAAAAAATAACATGTAAAAGCCCAGCCGGGCGTGAAATTAGAAATAAATAAATAAATTGGAAGATTTCCAAATAGAAACTCGGTGTCCGGTGTTCTCTATACAGTTTATTAAAGCAGACTGGGTATTTAAATTCTTTTTATCGAATGTAAGGGACAAAGTGCTTTATGTGATTACTTAGAATTAAGTAGAACTGTTCAATATTGAGATTTAGACCATCGCTTTCCAAGAAAGACCAATCAACCGATTTAAGCGAGTCACAGATAATCCGAATAATTTGCAGTTCTGAAATAATAGCTTTTTCTTGTAGTCTTTAGTATACAAATATTAAGTGGAGGATGATGGATGTCACGGAGAATGATAACTTCTAGGACTTTACTAGCTTCGATATATTCAAAATTGAAGAATACGAGATCCATAACACGATTGTTAATGTTTCTAACATGATTACGTCGAATTTTCTTTTTGTATATTGACATGTCGAGTATTAATTTTTCACTCTCCGAGACAGTTGTGTGACCGAAAATTCAGGGTCATGCAAATCCTAATTTACGTTTGGTAGATTGTAATCACCTACAGTAATAAATTTGTCTTCAGGAAATTTTGTTTTAAATATTTAAACGTTTTCATAATAGTTTTTGTACACAACAATGTTGGCCGAGGGGGGTGGTTATTATTTTTTCACATTTTTCTTTTAAATTTCACCAATACAAACAATTGTTCAACGTTACAGTTTTTTTTGGTTAATTTCTTAGATGCAAATTTCTTTTTTTATTGCGACCTGGACCCCACCTCCTCTTGACTCAGAACTGGTAACTAGGTTTCTGTCCATCCTATAAACGTTGTTAGATGATAATCCTAGTTCAGAAGAATTGATGGATGGATCTAACCATGTTGTTTGATGAACATATTATTGATGGTATACACATTCTAATGTTTGCGAGCTTTGTTCGGAGCCCTCGCGCATCGTGATAGTATAGGTTTAGTGTGGTTTATTTTGATAGTTTTTTTTTAAGCTTTCACAATTTTTGGTATTGAGTTAATATATTTAATGGTGATGTTGGTTTCGCAATTTTTTATTCTTGTTTTCAGTTCACTTTGTAAAATAGCAAGTTAATTTCTTTTTAAATTAGTGTGGTCGTTTGCTTCATTGACACCATTTTTCAACTTTGCTCTGTTCATAAGAATGGATTTGGAAATTTTTGCATCTTTGAATTCAATCTTGATGGGTCTAGTATGGTCAGGTTTCTTGATTCCTAACCGGTGTATCTTAATCTCGTTTGAATTGAAGGTGATTTCGAATCCCTTCAGAGAAGATGAAATCTTTTGTATATCTTCAGTGATTCTCGTTGCAGTCGACTGTGAATTGCTCTCGGGGATGTTGAATAGTATAATGTTTTTAGACTACGATAAGCATAGTAACAGCCATTTCTCCTGTTGTAACCAAGAGGTATGTCGTTTTCGGTGTTACTTTAACTATTTGGGTTTTCATGAAATTGTTAGCTGGGTCATTGAAAATTGTTAAGAGTTCAGTTATCACAATCTTTGCTTTTGTCATGAACTGTAGAGATTTTTTTTGTAAATCCATGGTGAATAAGAATAAAACTTTTATTTCAGTGAAATAAATGCAGTTGACTAGCGCTGTGACTACCCTACTGCGTAGCGGTCGATTGATGATAACGCGGCGGCTCACGAACTGTGCAAAGTACAACGTCAAATGTATCCACATAATGATACTGTTTAAGTAATCATCATCAAAATAACTTTTATCATTCACTCAATCAATAATTGTTAACCTCGATACAGGCTCAGTCCTAGTGAGGTTGATTTTTATGAGAAAAAAAGTGTTTTATGTATAGTGAGATGCAATAAATAAAAAAAATAAAAACACTATTTCAGTCGATTGCTGGCCAACTATTCAGGGCGAAAAAAGAAGTTGGCTCGAATGATGTACGTGTTTCTGTCATATGGTTAACAAAAGAAAGATTTGATTAAAAAGTTATGCCTGTGTCTTAAATTTGTGTTAATGTCTCAAGAGTATTGTGATCAATGTTGTAATTAAAGATCAGTGGATTTATTATTCGAAAAAATGTGATTATTTGACATATTGAGATATTTAAATAAAGTCTGTTTTCATTGCACCAAATTAAAAATTTGTTGATATTATCCCGAAGAAAATTACAATGATAAATGTATTAAAACTGTCTGTCGTCTGCCATCTGACTGAATCTGTTAGAACGCCCTGTGTCTCTTGATTTTCATAATGATGATGAAACAGAGTTTTGTATTGGAAATTTAAAGCCCGATTTGCAAGACTTTTAGAACATGAAACAAGCCCACATCACACTTCTTGTGTTCCTTACTCTACGCCTATCAGGGAACACACATTTTAATTTCCTCCCGCATAAAATCATGACTGAACAATATTAATTATAAGGCTTTCAAATTTGAAATAAGTGGTAAAAATTTCGAAAAAATTTACAGTTTTATAACTTTTTCCACCGGAAACTTTATACTTCTACCTGACTAACCGTGATTAACAGAAATTCGTAGTGTTTCATTTATTAGAAGCTGGTAGTTGACTATAACTTGGACTATATGTATTTTTAAATATTAATAAAAGAAATGTGATGCGGGCGTGTTTCGTGAACATTATGGTCTCAACATTATTTGGTTAAATTTCATTTGCAGAACTGTGTTTCATCGACAGATGAAAATCGTTAATGAATTCTTAGTAAGATTCCATTTAATCCCTTCTGTCAGGTATTTTTGCTTTCGTTAAATTTAGTCAGATAACCCGCAAATTAACAATATGGCCATTTTTTTTTAATTCCCTTTCAAATCTACATTATGTGATAATTAAATTATGTGTGAACGGACATGGAGATAATTGAAACAAATATTTTCAGAATTGTAGTTTTATTATTATAATTATCAAATTTTCACAGGAATACATAACAATTAAATAATGAAGATCTGAAAGAAGATGGTCGGCTGCAAACAATTATTATGTTTGTTTATTTACAGCTGTGCCTCAACCCAGTCAACCAAAGCTGGTACGCGAGACCATACTCCGGGGTACCTGGCCTGAGCGCAGCCACTTCCCCAGGAAGTAACTCCGACAATGACTCCATCAACGACAAATGGACCACCAGAGTCTCCCTGGCAAGCATCAACGCCACCGACTCCCAACAGACCTCCACAGATCATCCTGTCGGTGACGGGGTTGAATCCGGCGTAGGCAGCTACGCAAGCAGCCTGGTCGACAACGGGGAGGGTCACCTTGCGGAGGGTGCTTGGGATGGAGCCTCCGGACTGTCGGAAAGAAAGTAAACATAAATTAAATTCATCATTATCGAGAAGATACTAGTTTTCACATGCGTATAATATATTTTCATAAAAGATCAGTACATATATAGGCCATGAATCAACTTACCGAGGTAGTTCCCCATCCGGTGACGAGAGCTGGAGAGTCAGTGGGAACATTCTGGTTCAGGGTTGGCAGAGGAATGATCTTTGTGTTGATGTCATCGATGGCGATAGCTTCTGAGAGGATGAGGACGGCGATGTCGTAGTCGAGCCTGGCAGCGGAGTACTGGGGGTTGGTCACCACCCTGGACACCTTGTAGGAAGCGCCACCAGATGCGTGCTGGCTAGATCCGGCACGGACATTCCATGCTCCGGCGGAAGTTCTAAAAGTAATTCGGTTTATTAGCGGATCGTCCTACTCGTCATGTTGCGGCAAAAATCATTATTTTTTTATACTATCAAATCGTATTAACAAAATGGTGTTCGACTTACGAGACGGTGCAATGTCCAGCGGTCAGGATGACGGTGTTGCTGATGATGGAGCCTCCGCAACGGAGTCCTCCATTGTACTGGAGAGCCACCTGCCATGGGGCATCCTGGATGGAAGCCTCGGTTCCTCCAACAATGGGGGAGGATCCGATTCCGCGGATTGGACCGAGGGTGCCGGCTGGAGAAACATATTAACTATTAATTTATTGAGATAAATATCAACTTTATTAATATTATTTCATCTATAAATTTTATCGGCTGTTTATACAATTACAATACTTTTTAGATAACTTACCCGAAGCCACAGCGACGAGGACAGCGAGTACTACGAATTGGAACATCTTGGTAATGATACCTTGCATTGTTTTGTTTGATTATTTATAGCAGTTTTTCTATTAAATTATCTTAATATTTGCGATAAAGAATAATCTTACCTACCACCAGTTAATAATAGTTTGTATTGTCAAATCAATCACGAAGATAAAAAGTGCGGAAATACCGGTGCTTCGGGTTTTATCGATCAGATAGTAATTATGAATGAATATCCCAGATTAAAGTAAACATACCCTACATTATAATCTACGAGTAAATTGGTGGTGCTAATTTAATTATTTTTGGAAATACTCTTTTCGCTAGTTATGCTTTAAAATATTGAGACGACTTATTCGTTTGCACCGGTACACAGACATTAGTTAGTAAAAATACATTTTTCCACGAGCATTCAAACACCAATACAATATTGTAATTGTGTGCCTTTTTTGAAAGAATTAAGTTTTTTATATGGAAAAAACTATTTATTCTTTCTTAATACTTCTAATAGCTTCAATAATTTCGTATTTTTCAATCTTCACTCTAGCTTACTAAAAGTAACTTACTTAAGTTGTATATGATGTTAGTTCAGTAAATAATCCTTGTTTTCGACCTCGAGGACCAAACTAAACATTGTCAAAAATAAAAAAAAATAAAAATATATTCTACCTTTCTTCAATTTTTGGAGTTTTTAATCCTCAAGAACTAGTTTTCGATCATAACCATCTCACCTGGAAAGCTGAATTTTAGAAGTAATTGAGCCTATAAAGTTCTAAGCTCAAATTGTAGAAAATTTAGTCTGCTTCGAAAACGTATGAAATAATAAAAATTAAAAACTCGTTTTTTAGCATGGCTAAAAACTGAAGAAAGTTAGAAAATATACTGTTTTTTTTATATTTTTGATGATGTTGCGTTTGGCGTTCGAGGTCGGAAACTTGGATTAATCATCGGGCTAACGTCATAAACAACTCACCCATATATTAGAACTAGCAGATCTGATGCAAGGTCTGATGTACGTGGTTACTGGACTAATACTACCGGAGTGCGGAGAACTGCAAAAATTATGACGACATTATATTACTTACATAATGAACAAACTTTGCTACAGAATCTGATGAAAAAGAATTGTAAATTCTAAAATATTTGCCGACTTTATTATTGTAAAAGTATCACTAACTGAATCTGTATAGCTAAATGTAGTACATAATTAATTTTTTATACCCTTCAGGAAAACATTTACTTTCTAATAGTATTCTCCGAATAGATCGTATATAAACGCAGGTTGATTTATGCCAACAGTTGGATGGTTGGTTATATCAGTAACTTCGTACGCATGTATTATTTGATTACAATTTCAAGAACCATATTATTTTTATTTTTATTTTAAATACATAAACGGCTATACTGCCTTTTATAAATAAACATATTACAGAGTACAAAAGTAAGAAAAATAATATCATTACATAATAATAGTTTTAAACTTAAAAATAAAATACAATTATTTTGTGTATCACAACCAAAAATAACAAAAAAAGAACAATGAGAACTA
Source organism: Hesperophylax consimilis (assembly GCF_061612785.1). NCBI lineage: Eukaryota > Metazoa > Arthropoda > Insecta > Trichoptera > Limnephilidae > Hesperophylax > Hesperophylax consimilis. Next base: position 37,102,088 of record NC_142841.1, read on the forward strand.
TCATCATTTCATTTCAACATGTCCATATTGCGTATATAAAGTTACATTATGGAAAAACAATTTTTGAGTGCATGTTTATATTGCGCTAATTTTAAGCAATAAATGTCGCCGATGTTAGCATGTTCATTTCCCAAAATGTGTAATCGACTGATTGGTGAGTAATAATGTGATAATGTGGTCACTATTATCAATTGTGGTGTCATATACATCTTTAAAGAATGAAGCAAATAAATTAACAATAGTTTCTGCATTATTTCCATTTATGCCGTTATAATACATGCTAGCAGGTATATCTATTTCATTTCTTTTTAATGACTTTGAGTACTTCCATAAAGTGTTGATGTCGTTATTTGCAATTGAATTTTCCACATTATTTAAGTATTCTTTGTAACAATTTTTAGAAAGATCGTGACATTGGCGCCGAATTGAATTGAATTGAATATAATCATTAATTGATTTAGAATTTTTGTACTTTTTATGTATTTTCTTCTTCAATAGAGTCAAGTCAATTAAATCTTTATTGAACCACTGAGGGAAAACATTATTTTTACATTTAATGTAAGGCACACTTTTTTCTATGATATTGTGAATTATTTTATAGAATACGTTGATATTTTCGTTAATATTTTCTTGTTTTAAAAAAGTCCAATCAGTAGCATTTAAGCATTCATTAATATGATTAAAATCAGCTTTATTAAAATTGTGAAGTGATTTTTTGCACTGTAGTTTTGGTATTTTATTTAGTGATACGCTAATATTTAATGGAGGATGATAGTTATCTACAGGTAATATTATTTCACTTGATTTTACTACAGTTACTGAAGTATCACTTGAAAATACCAAGTTCAGTATTTTGTTATTACTATTTTCAATTTTATTTAATTGTGTTAGATTTATAAAATTTGACATGCTTATAACTTCTTTGTTTATAGTTGACAAGCCAGCATTTTCTATACCTGTCAATTCCATAAAGTTTTGATTCCAAATGATGTTCGGAAGATTAAAATCGCCAGTTATAATTATTTTTACTTTTGGATATTTTAATTGTAAAATTTCAATATCTTCAAAATGCTTGGCATAAATACTAATATCCGATTTAGACGGAATGTACACATTACCCAATAAAATTCTGTTTTTACCTGTATTAATCATAACAAATAATTGCTCTATTTCAACATTTTTTGTATTTAACTGTCTGGAGACAATATTTTTCGCTACTGCAATCAGAACTCCACCACTTCTTCTTTTATTGTTTTTAATGTCATCGTTTGTAGATTGATTTCTATCCCGGCGGAAAACGTTGTATCTTGACATTCCTAGTTCTGCAGTGTGAATATCCGAATGTAACAAAGTTTCTGTGAAAATCAACACATCAAATATTGAAGTAGTTATTTCTAGTCTGAGAGTGTCCAGTTTAGTTCGAATTCCTCTGACGTTTTGATAATATAGGTAACAGTGATTTAGTTTATTGTGTAGTTTTTTGGTGTATGCTGTTGAACGATTTTCGGAATAGAATGAACATATTTTATCGTGAGATATTATGCGTAATTTTTAATATGGCCGATACATAGCTCCTGTGGTCGAACGATTCTACCTATGGTGAATAAAATATAGCTAATGTCGTTGTAAATAGCGCTCCCAACGTCCCTTTAGTTGGGATTCCCTAATAGCTTAAAATATAGAATCGTTATTTACTATTTTTTTTGCGTTCTCACCAACGTCAGAGTTATTTCCAACTGTTATATTTAACAGTTGACAATCGCCAACGATAACTTCGTTGGCGTTTTCGAATAAATTGTCGTCAACGGCCAGTACCAAAAGGCACGTTGTCCTTGAGAGTACCGGGTTTCATTGGAAAGGCGCTGGAACACTTCGCAAATTGTATGAGGTAATCTCAAGATACCCGATCACCCAAATCACCAATCGACAAACCCACAGAACCATATCAATATATATTTTTTTATTTTTAAAAGTTATCATTAGTTTCTTATTTTATCTCTATCTTCTGTGTACAAGTTGTTTCATGTAAATTACAAGTTTTTAATTAATAAAAAATTAAATAAATTTTGCGGTCGATATTTGAACCCGGGAATTTATTTTTATTAGTTTTCCATGTAAATTTATGTTACCCACCTCACCAGACAATTTCTATTCCGAGACGGGTGTTACAGGGATTAAATAATAAATAACTTATGAAGTTAGCTCCTTCAAAATCGTTTGAAACCTTATATTATTTTTAAACAAATTAAAGAAGTTTTCAAATACAGCAGAACTTACAGTCGTCGTTTTAAAATTTTCTCAGAAATTAATAATCCCTCGGTTTATTTCAACTTCCTCGCAACTAGGACGAAGTACATTATTGTGCTCGCGAAAGTTTAAGGATAATTTAATCACTGTCTCTGTTAAATCCCCCTTACCTGAAGCCACCTCACCTGCAGTAAATATGAACATCATCTAGAAGTATCACCGCACCGACATAAATTACCCCGTACAAGAACATGCCCCCCTGACTTAACTAATTACAACGCTTTTACTTACCGGTTCAACTACCGGGTACCAAGAGAGCAGGAATTGCATTCAGTTCTTAATCGTCACACTTCATACGTATTGCTGGAGCTGTTACGTGTACAATTTATATACTAGACCAGGGATGCCTAATCTGCGGCCCACGGGCTGCTTGCTATCTAGTTGAAAACGTTTTACCGCCCAAAATGAAGCTTTTTGTCATCTATGTTTTGGATTTTGGTACTATACAAAAAAAAGTTAATTTATGTAATTTTTTTGTGAAATTAGAACTTTCCAGTTATTGGACCACGGATTCACGAGGGGGTTTTGATTTATTGCTTAAAAGTGCCAGACAAGTGAAGCAATACATCGGAATGCTATTCCTCCGAAATTTTGTTAGATCGATTATGGGACATAAGGAAGAATTTTTTTTTCATGAATTTAAATATGCATACCCTCTTATTTTATTCCATTTGATCCCAATAACTCATATAATAAATATTATTTTGATAAAACACCGGCAACCCGTGCCGACTTGATGCCAAACATATGGTACAGAGTTAATATGGAAGGATTTTCAACTTTCATTTTTGTCGGATAAATAAAATTTAAAAATGCACAAATGTTCAATTATGTAGTATTTTATATTATAGTTTGTTTTTTACAGTCAGAATAAATCTTCCAGTGTTCCTGAACGCATCGTAACAAAAAATATTTTTGTTCCTCTTCGACCGTGAGATTAAGCCATGAAAATCTTGCATTAACTTAACAGTTCTTTCAGCTGTATCATTCACTACCCTCAGCGGCGACACCTTCTTTCTGACTTCTGATACGAAGCAATATTTGACCACAACGTAGGGAATTCGTTAAGAAAACTTGCATCTGTTTTCAGACGATCAAACAAATACTTGATCCTGACTGAAATGAAGTCGTAAATATTTTTCTCTGAAACAAAAGTCACTAAACTATGATATGAACAAAAACCTCAATACAAAACATAATTTAAACTACTTAATAAAATTACCATACAATTTACCATCGAAGATCTTCCTTCAATGGGATGTAACGTTTGTCATGGGTTGATAAATTTTTTTTTTTTGATTTTTCTTTGATCTTTTGTTTGATCCACAGCGTCGTCAAACAGCGATAAAATAGATCCTTCATCGGTCAAATACCATAACTGCTTACTGAACAGAAATAAAGCTGACATTGAGATGTTTTCATCAATTTTTTCTTAAGCCTTCATCGATTTCAAAAATCACAAGTCCTGATAAGGTGCTTTAACTGGTATAATACATTGTAACCATGGCTTGACATAGGATGTTACTATGAACAGGCAAACGTATAAAAGTGCCGCCTTATCCTTACCGGTAATTTTAAATTGCGCACAAATTAATGATATTTTCAAGGAATAAAGCGCCTTTGCCATCCATCGAGCACCTGGAGGCCGAATCTTAAATTTTCTCGCTGTATTTCCTCCTAAAACTATCACACAGAGCTCTAAAAACTCTCAATAGTCATCTTCAAGTATTTTTGTTGTCAGTGCAGTATGGTAAAAGTCAAGCAAATCATCGATTTCGGAACCGGTTAGGTGCAATGTGAGATTTTCTCTATAGCACTGAATTTTATCGGGATCAACATTTTTACAGTTATCTCGAAACTTTTTGAAGAGTGGTATGTCAGGGCTTGTAGTCATTTGCATGATTTTTACTTCAAACACAGCTTTTAATACCAACTATGGCTATATTTGGTATATATTGACAGTGAAATTCACTTTCCGGATATTGTAGAACAAAACTTCAAGAACTTGTCCATTAGATGGCAGTTTAGAACCCGATATTTGGTGTTTTACGACTCCTATTAAAAATATACTCTTTTTAGAAGTGCGTAAATCTAACAACATCTTGCCTGAACGAGTGATTTTCGTGTTTTTGTGTGTGTTTTTTCATTATTCAAACAAAATTAGAGGGTATGCGTTCAAAAATAACAACTTTAACTTTTTTGGGACACCCTAATATATATGTATAGATTTGTTTATTTATTTGTTACTTTAATAACGCTCTTTTTAGGGGATTTTACAATTGAATATAAAAAATTATACATGAATACAGTTCATATTTATTATACATAACTAAAATGTCTCAGTAACAATAATTTGTATTTGTCAAGTGATAAATCAAAGATGTCTACTGATTCGGTACATTTGTTACCCTTCATAAGTATTCCGGGCAATGAGGAAACATTTGTTAGTTAGTACCAGAATTTCTGCACTGAAATACATCCCGACTTCTAGTATTACGTAGCGGAATCCTAACTGGATCATCAAATACATCATTTAGAATTTATATAGAAATACCAAGTCAGTGAAAAACCTTCTTTCAGACAATTTAAGCATATTCATTTCATTCAAAATAGTGTTTAAGTTCAACAAAATTGCGTGAATCCCCATTTGAAAACATAGAAAAAGTAATAAATTATTTTATATTCTTTCAATATCTTGTACATGAATATTGTAGTGTGGTTTCCAGACGGGAGAAAATTGACTTTTGACAAAGGTAAAATATAACAGTTTAATAAAATTAATATTGTTTGACATTTCTAGTTAATCTAGTTATAAATCCGAAAATTTGTAAGCCTTTTTAAAGATTTCCGTTATGTGGTTAACAAAAGAAAGATTTGATTTAAAAGTGATGTCTTTAGTTTGGGTAATGTCTCAAGATTATTGTTTTCGATGTTGTTATTAAAGATCACTGGATCTTTTATTCGAAAAATCTGACCATAAATAAACCACTCACAATCTGACTATTTGACATATTTAAGTCAAGTCTGTTTTCATTGCACAATTTGTTGAAATTATCCCGAAGAATTCAATGATAAATTTTTTGAAACTGTTGATATGAATATAACAGTGACGTACCTAATGGCAGCTGATTGCCGCCGCATCGATTCGCGAAGTGAATTTTGGTTAACGCAATTGAAAATTTAAATTCATAATTCTCCACCGCCCGAAATGCAAAAGTTTTCTTTTATAGTAATTAAGGCGAATAAAATTTTTTTTTCTAAAAAATATTCGTAATAAGCGTGTCAGGCCCTATCCAAAAATTACCAAAATCTTAAAAATAATCCTTTTTTGCGAATTCACAGTTCAACAGTTCAACAACCTTGTAACCGACCAATATCTCGAGGCAACTTGGAAAGCCCTAAATTTTAAACTAGTGATTCTCAAAACCATTACGCCAACTGAATAGTAAAAAGTAAGCCTTCCATGTAGATTTGAATTAAAACCATAGTCGCCACTGATTTAATTCTTTTGGTTTCTCCCCACTTAGAATGCGTTCTGTCTAATGATTTTCTCAATGATGATGAAACACAGTTTTGTATTGGAAATTTAAAGCCTGATGACAGACTTTTGGATCATAAACCAAGCCCACATCGCACTTCTTGTGTTCCTTATTCTACATCTATCAAGGAACACACATTTTAATGCCCTCCCGCATAAAATCATGACAGCATAATATTAGTTATGAAGCTTTCAAATTAGAAATAAAACTCGATAATTTCAGTAATAACAAGTTATAAGGTAGTAAAATTTTCAAAAAAATTATTGTCTTATTAGAACTTTTTCCGCTGGAAACAAAGTAAGATTGTTTGTAATACCTTGTGCTAGACATATTTGCTTTCGTTAAATTAAGTCAGATAACCCGAATTGACAGTATGGCCATATTTTTTAATTCCCTTCCAAGTCCACATTATGTAATTATTAACTGATATGTGAAGATACATGGAGATAATGGAAACAAATATTTTCAGAGTTGTAGTTTTATTATTACAAGTATCATATGTTCACTAGGAATACATATCAAAGAAATAATGAAGATCTGAAATAAGATGGTCGGCTGCAAACAATTGTTTAGATTGTTTATTTACAGCTGTGCCTCAACCCAGTCAACCATGGCTGGTACGCGAGACCATACTCCAGGGTACCTGGCCTGAGCGCAGCCACTTCCCCAGGAAGTGACTCCGACAATGATTCCATCGACGACAAATGGACCACCAGAGTCTCCCTGGCAAGCATCAACGCCACCGACTCCCAACAGACCTCCACAGATCATCCTGTCGGTGACGGGGTTGAATCCGGCATAGGCAGCTACGCAAGCAGCCTGGTCAACAACGGGGAGGGTCACCTTGCGAAGAGTGCTTGGGATGGAGCCTCCGGACTGTCGGAAAGAAAGTAAACATTAATTATCATCACTATCGACAAGATACTAGTTTTCACATGCGTATAATATATTTTCATAAAAGATCAGTACATATATAGGCCATGAATCAACTTACCGAAGTAGTTCCCCATCCGGTGACGAGAGCTGGAGAGTCAGTGGGAACATTCTGGTTCAGGGTTGGCAGAGGAATGATCTTTGTGTTGATGTCATCAATGGCGATAGCTTCTGAGAGGATGAGGACGGCAATGTCGTAATCGAGCCTTGAAGCGGAGTACTGGGGGTTGGTCACCACCCTGGACACCTTGTAGGAAGCGCCACCAGATGCGTGCTGGCTAGATCCGGCACGGACATTCCATGCTCCGGCAGAGGTTCTGAAATAGATAATAAATCGGTTTATTAGCAGTTCGTCCTTCTCGTCGAAAATTTAACAAAATGGCCAGGTGTTGGACTTACGAGACGGTGCAATGTCCAGCGGTCAGAATGACGGTGGTGCTGATGATGGAGCCTCCGCAACGGAGTCCTCCATTGTACTGGAGAGCCACCTGCCATGGGGCATCCTGGATGGAAGCCTCGGTTCCTCCAACAATGGGGGAGGATCCGATTCCGCGGATTGGACCGAGGGTGCCGGCTGGAGAAACATATTAACTATTAATTTATTAAGAAAAAACATCTACTTTATTCAATTAATAAATAATATTTAAATAATAAATATTCTATAAATTACAATACTTTTTGGATAACTTACCCGAAGCCACAGCGACGAGGGCAGCGAGTACTACGAATTGGAACATCTTGGTAATGATACCTTGCTTCGTTTTGTTTGTTTATTTATAGCAGTTTTATGACATATTATCTTAATATTTGCGATAAATAAATAATCTTGCCTACCACCAGTTAAGAATAGTTTGTTTATTCGAATCAATCATGAAGATAACAAAAAATCGGAAATACCAGTGCTTCTGGTTTTATCGATCATTTTGAATCTTTTAAAATCTTTGAAATTTTTATCGATTTTGAATATCACAAATGAAAGTATAAATCAATATTAAAAACGTCAGTGCAATTGGCCAAAATACACAAGTTGTTCTCAAATTGAATACATTTTTAGACGGAGAAATATTAAGTTTGATGCGAAACTGTTTAATGTCCTAACAAATCAAACTTAAAAAATAGAATCTAAATATTTAAAGCCTAAGTAAAACTTGGCAGTGAGAACCGATTACAACAACACCAATAAATTTGTATTTTTTATTCTACACCCTTGATTTAAAGACAGTGAATTAAAGTAATGCTAAAACAACTGTCCAACTCAGGACAGGAAACCCTATCGAAGAGGACTGCAAAAGCTGTGACGACATTATATTACTTACATCACGAACAAACTTTTTTATAGAAAGTAATGAAAAAGATTAGTGAACAATAAAATATTTGCAGACTTGACAATATGTAAAATTATTTAATTTTGTGAACGAATACTATTCACTCACAACATCAAGAAGTATATTATGCGTAATATGCAATTCGGCCAATACGTAGCTCCTGGGGTTGAACGATTCTACCCGTGGCGAATAAAATTTACCTATTGTCGTTGTAAATAGCGCTCCAAACGTCCCTTACGCTGGGGTTCCCTAATAATTGTTTATTGCTGGAACTTTGACATCTGTCGTTTCTGTAAATGAAATGATCTAAAAACCCCAGTTCTTGATCGTTTATGCTAGCATTTAGCCATGTTTCAGTAAGAGCATAAATTTCGTAATTCATCGTTGGTAATGTACATTTTAGTTCTTGAAGTTTCGTTCTCAGTCCTCTTACATTTTGATAATATATTATTAGTTTGTGGGTCAGTTTTTTGGATTTAATTTTACAATTGTTGGGTGATTATTAATGTACTTGATTGTAATGTCTTGCTCACCCGATGATTGCCTATTTTTTAGTTCGATTCGTAAATTATTTAGATAGTTCCTTTGAGCAACTGATTGATCAGGGTACATGCGGATATTATTCTTCAGCGAGCGTTTTTTGCCGAGTAGGATTTTCGGCCATTTAGACTCAGGGAACTCGACTTTTACACCCCTTGGTTTATTAGTATCCCTTTTCCCGATTCTGTAAACTTTCAGGTCGAGAGAATTGGTAGAGTTGTCCAGGTCGAAAATGATTTTTTTTATGCTGGTAGTGTCGTCTTTCATAATATCAGTCTTGGTTATTGCTTTGCTTTCGGGGAAGTTACATATAATAATATTTTTTTCCCTTAAATTTTGATCATTCGTCTCTGCAATAATATCGCAGATGTTATTTGTTTGCATATTAGTAGTGGTAACAGCAGGAGGAATATTTTTGTACACTGATAATTCGCCTTCTAGGGTAGCCATTCTTGCAGCCATTTGGCCTATGGACCCTAGGATATTATTAGTTTTGGGCATTATTTTGGCAATATGCTCCTTGGTAAATTTGTTATTGGGATCCATCAAAATATTTGTTAGTGCATTGATGGCATCTTGTGCAAGGAATATGTATGTCTGCGCATCCATGATAAGTTCGGATTTAGGTTAATAAAAATTAAAAATTAATAGTAGTTTGAACTCCCCTGATTACTGTCTGGAATCAAGTTCACTTACAGGTAGTAATGAGTAGGTATCAGTACCTACTACGGTCACAAGGCGTGCGGAAATGCAGGTTACCTGCCTTTGGTGTAACAATAATATTAAATATTGAATTGAAGTAAAGTTATTATTATTTGTTATTAAAACTTCGGGCTTTTATTTATTGTTGAGGACACAAAGAAATGAACAGATTCAAAACTTTTACACTGGAACACAATGGCACAGGAATAGAGTGTTAAGTTTTATTTTAAATATTTTGTGGACAGAAATAATTCGTGACTGGTTTAGTTTACTGTTGTTGAGTGAGTGATAGTCCAATAGTCCAATATTATTAGAATCATTATTTTTGTTAGCGTTCGCGTTCATGTCAGAGTTATTTCCAACTGTTATATTCAACAGTTGACAATCGCCAAAGATATCTTCGCTGTCGTTTTCGAATAAATTGTCGTCAACGGCTTGTACTATAAGGCACGTTGTCCTTGAGAGTACCGGGCTTTATTGGAAAGGCTCTGGAACACTTCGCAAATTGTATGAAGCAATCTCAACAGACCCGATGACCTAAATCACCAATCGACAAACCGACGGAACCATGTCAATAATAATAATAATAATAATAATAATAATAATAATAATAATAATAAATAATAATAATGAAATAAAAAGAATTTGGCATTCTCAGACTATAAAAATATTACCATTCGTTATTTCGGCTACTGGCATTATATCTAGCTCTCTAATTAAAAATTTAGGCGTATTAGATCTATCAAAAAAATTATATATAAAGATGCAAAAGTCATTTCGCATCAAAGTTCGCATTCAAGTCGGTCATTTTGAATACACGTAGGATAACAAAAGATTTTTTTAGTATTTGTGTTGGGGGATCAGTAGGATTTATAGGCCCTGTTAGAAGTTCTACCGAGCCGAACCCTCTGATATGAAAATATCTGGAGTCGGTGAATTATTTTTCCATTTGATCTCTGGTGAGTTGACGTGTTGTTCTTGTATTGTTTTGTATTTATTTTGCTTATATAATGCACTTACATAATGTTGATTGACTAGATGATCATTTGTGGAAAAGTGAGTGGAAGGGTTAAGTTTTTCCTTTGGGGAAGATTTAACCCGGACAACTAAATCGGAAGTTTAAATGAAAAAAATAATAATTAGCCTTTTATTCTGAACTTCTGTTAGGTATATTAATATTAGAAATGTTTTGTTTGTTATAATATATCCTGAAGCACAGTTTGCCTCTTGGCATAGGCCTCCTCTAACAATTTCGCCTTTGTGCAATAGTATATAGTCAATGCGTTCCTCAATCTTTTCTCCTAGTCTTCGCATCTCACTAATGCCCAGGATATCCCATTTTATTTCTTCGAGAGCTATTTCTAGCTCGTGAAGGCTTTCTTCGGTTCTAAGGGTTATCGTATTTCAAGTTGCAATATTGAGTATTTTGTTTCTTCTTGTTGTTAAAGGGTTGTGGTAAAGAATTAAATTTTCACCATCTAATGAAGTTCGTTTCTTTAAAATCGTTTAAAACTTCGTATTAGTTTTAGAAAAACTCAAGATTTTTTCAAATAAAGCAAAACAAAAAACAAAAGTCATCGAAATTTTCTCAGAAATGAATAATCCTAAATGAGTTTCATGCAAATAGGATGAAGTACATTCTTTTACTAGCACAAGTTTAGGGATAATTTAATCACTGTCTCCTTTAACTCTAAATTTAATACCTGAATCCAACTTATCTGCAATAAATATTAACATTATTTAGAACTATGCACACCGCACTGACATAAATTTCCCGTTACAAAAACATGCCACCCCGACTTAACTAATTACAATGCTTTTAATTACGAGTTCAACTACGGGTTACCGGGAGAGCAGGAGCTTGCATGCAGTGCTTTATCGTCACACTTCTTTGGTATTGCCGAAGCTGTTTTTATTTTGTTTTTTATTATTTTATTTTATTTAATATATTTAAAGTGGGTACAGGATATAATATGAGTACATACAAATATATATTTCTGTACCCGAGAAGCATACGGATGCAAGTCCAAAATTTGAAGAAATGAGTTTTTGATGAAGACATGAAGTAAATTATCATGTTCATTAGTGGCAGAAAGATGCAAGCCCTATCTTGAATATTTATAGTATTTTCAAAAATATATAAGGATGCAAGAACCATTACATCGTAGAAGCATAAAGATGTACATTGGACTTGAATCTTTCTGCCTCTAACATTACTACGCTTTCCGTGGAAGTAAACATTCGAATGTAGACTCAAGTCCATTTTGCGTCCTTCTGCCTCTAATTTCTATGTTTTCTGTGGAACTAAACAAAACAATCCCAGTGCTCTCATCATTATTTATTGCATTCCTGCAATAAATAAAAATGAAAAAGAGTATTTCCGTGTATGAATGGATGACGAGGCTCAAGAAACAGAATTGTTCTGAAGAGACTGATGAAAACATAGGTGGTGATATTATTATTGAAGACCTGACCATGTCACTTATTTATTTATTTACTTACATTTACCTTACCTCATCATTACACTACTGAATGGACTATATAGGGATGGAAAACAGGGGGCAAATGAAGTAGCGTCTTGCCTCTTAAAGTGGATATACAGCGATATGGGGGATAATGTTGAAGAAATAACCGTATGGTCTGACAACTGTGCAGGTCAACATAGAAATATAACAATAGCCATATCCTACGTATGGCTGGTTTAAAAAAAAATTAAAAACCTCAAGATCATTCATCATAATTTTTTATTACGTGGTCACACTCACCTGAAAGTAGACTCTGTCCATTCAGCGATTGAAAGGGCAAAAAAAAAACTACCCAATTCCAAATATTTTACCTCACGACAAAACAATTAAAGGGAACAATTCATCTATATTAAATATTTGAAATTAGAAAATTTAAAATATTTAAATCCCCTTTAAAATGGTTCACAATCACCTTTTGTATATCGAAAGAAGAATATGAATGGTGAGGGTTTCCTAATATCAACGGTATTATGGCTACGAGCTGACGTAAATGTGTCGGCGATGCTACTGTATAATAATGGTTTTCAGGAAACTGAATTTAAATATTATTATATTAGAAGAAAAAGGAGAGGTGTTTTGAGCGGTGACCGGATAAATCACCAAAATGATAATTCATAATAATTTCGCATTTTTAAAAAGATATATAAAGTCATGAAAAGTGATGAAACAAAATCTCTATTAACTAGGTTAAGTAGGTTAGGTTTAATTTATTTTTTTCATCGTTTCTAATGACTTTATATCACTTTTTAAAGGTGTGTTGAATTGTCACTGTGTTGATTTATCATGGAACCGTTTTGATCGCCCCGGAGGTATTGACCCCCGGGTAAATACAAATCCAATCGCATTAAATACACCAAATTTTGGTGATCTACAAAAGATGTTATAGTGGGTACCAGAGCCACTGCACTTTTTTGCATTTTTTTTTTTAAATCTTTTTTTCTCTGTCAGATGACGAAGATATGGAATATAGATATTCATATTTACCTGTTATATAGTTATTATTTTACTTCCAAATGAAGTTTTCAACATTGATCTATTTTATTTATATTTATATTAACAATAAATAAAATATAAATATGTACTTTATTTATATTTATAGGTAAATATAAATATAAATAAAATATATATTTATATTTACCTGTTATATAGTTATTATTTTACTTCCAAGTGAAGTTTTCAACATTGATCCTTTTATAATATACCATGTGTCGTACCAAAATATTCAATATCATTTTGAAGCAGAAGGACTCAAGTCCACAATGCTTTTTTTTAGGCTTCGCATATAAAATATTTTATTTTATTTTCTCATTTTCAATACAAAATTAATTGATTCAATAGGATAAAAAATAAAAATCAATTATCATGAATATCCGCAGAAGTTATGAGACCAAACTTACAGAAAAAAAAGTATTTTGGCTCTCCTGAACATTTAGCTTTTTGGACTTGCATCCGTATGCTTCTCGGGTACAGATTTATGTTCGCAATCTCACCAATGAAGAAACTGGTTCTTGTGGTTGGTGAGAGAGTTACACTAATTATAAGAAAAATAGAATATCATTATGCTATAAGTAAGTATATATATATGATAGGAACAATATATAAAGAGACAAAATCTAAATACAGTGGAGATGAGTAATGACTGATAATAAATATCAATGAAGGGAAAAACAGGCAATTATTTAGTTAATTATTTCTGAAAAAGTAACTTCAGTTTTAGTTTAAGTATGTTAATATCCTTTAATTTCTTTATTTCAATCGGAAGGTTGTTGAAATACTTTATTCCTAAATATTTATAGTTATTACCTTTATAATTTATAAACTAGACCAGCGGTGACCAACCTGCGGCCCATGGGCAGCATGCGACCCAGTTGAGGATTTTTGCGGCCTAAAATGAAGCTTTCAGCTACCTCTGTTTTGGATTTTGGGACAATACACAAAATCGTTCTCATAAATTTATCACATTTATATTATATTTTGTTATTGGACTTCGGATTCTCGATGGCGGTTTTGATTTATTGCTTGATAAGTGCAAGGCAAGTCAAGCAATATATTAAATCCCCATCGAGAGCCATTCCCACCGAAATTTATTTAAAATTTACCGATATTCATAGAAAGTCTAACGCAATTTGTGAAAATCAACCGAAATTCAGTAAAGGCGATGCATTACGTCGTGTAATATTTTGAATCGAGCCGCTATCAATAACATACCTTACGTAGATGGCGAGAAAGCTTAAATTCCCGCTTAGCACCATTCACCTGTTTTGATTTATGCAAGAAAAAAACATGGCCGAAAAGTGCCTTTTATTTTATTTTATGGATGTTCAGGCACAAATATTTAAATGTTTTTGTATAGTTTTATAAATAACTTTATTTGCCGCATTATACAATAAAACCATAACCAAAAATCGGTTTGTAAGTAGGAGATTTTGAACATTAAAACAGTTTTCATAGGCCTTATACATTATTTTTTTCTGGGCTTATAAAACGACTTAACTAAAAAATATTCCATTATTTTAAAGGCCAGGATGTATTCTACTCGCAGTATTTAATTAAAGCATCTGAAACATTTCTAGGTGACCAAATTTTCAAACCAAAAACACATGATTTTGTCTTGCATCGCCTTAAAATCCACCGTTGTTCACAAAAATGTACTGAATATTTTGAAACCCTACCGAAATTATTATTTACTATCTGCTCTAATACGGGAAGATAAAACGAAACACGCGAGATCATTGATTCGCCTAGCTGCCAGCAGATAACTCGGAGCCGGTAAGCTACAGTTTAGTTTTCAGCTGCAGCTAGCGATTGACGTTTGCCTCTTGTGTGGTAATCGTTATATGTGAGACTTCTGACGCTTCCTGGTTAATTTCGGAATTCATCCCAGGAAAATCATTGTTCTGCATATTTATATCAAACTATCTGTATTTTTAAATATAAATATAAGGAATACTATGAGGGTGGGTTTCGTGAACTTTATCATAAGTCTGAACATAATTTGGCTAAAATTCATTAACAGCATTGTGTTTCATCAACAGATGAACATCGTAAATTGATTCTAAGTAAGATTCTTTGTAATCCCTTGTATCAGGAATTTTTTATTAAATTTAGTCAGATAACCCGCAAATTGACAATATGGCATTTTTTTAATTTTCCCTTACAAATCTACATTATGTGATAATTAACTGATGTGTGAGGAGACATGGAGATAATGGAAAAAAGAAATTTTCAGAGTTGTAGTTTTATTATTACAAGTATCGAATGTTCACAGGAATACATAACAATGAAATAATTAAGATCTGAAAGAAGATGGTCGGCTGCAAACAATTATTATGTTTGTTTATTTACAGCTGTGCCTCAACCCAGTCAACCAAAGCTGGTACGCGAGACCATACTCCGGGGTACCTGGCCTGAGCGCAGCCACTTCCCCAGGAAGTGACTCCGACAATGATTCCATCGACGACAAATGGACCACCAGAGTCTCCCTGGCAAGCATCAACGCCACCGACTCCCAACAGACCTCCACAGATCATCCTGTCGGTGACGGGGTTGAATCCGGCATAGGCAGCTACGCAAGCAGCCTGGTCGACAACGGGGAGGGTCACCTTGCGGAGGGTGCTTGGGATGGAGCCTCCGGACTGTCGGAAAGAAAGTAAACATTAATTAAATTCATTATTGACAAGATACTAGTTTTCACCTGCGCCTAATGTACTTCCATAAAAGACCAATACATATATTGGTTATGAATCAACTTACCGAGGTAGTTCCCCATCCGGTGACGAGAGCTGCAGAGTCAGTGGGAACATTCTGGTTCAGGGTTGGCAGAGGAATGATCTCGGTGTTGAGGTTATCAATGAGGATAACTTCTGAGAGGATGAGGACGGCGATGTCGTAGTCGAGCCTGGCAGCGGAGTACTGGGGGTTGGTCACCACCCTGGACACCTTGTAGGAAGTGCCACCAGATGCGTGCTGGCTAGATCCGGCACGGACATTCCATGCTCCGGCAGAGGTTCTGGAAAATGTAAATCAGTTTATTAGCAGTTCGGTCCACTTGTCATGTTGCGGATAAAATCATTATTTTTTATACTATCAAATTGTATTAACAAAATAGCCGGTTCGACTTACGAGACGGTGCAATGTCCAGCGGTCAGGATGACAGTGGTGCTGATGATGGAGCCTCCGCAACGGAGTCCTCCATTGTACTGGAGAGCCACCTGCCATGGGGCATCCTGGATGGAAGCCTCGGTTCCTCCAACAATGGGGGAGGATCCGATTCCGCGGATCGGACCGAGGGTGCCGGCTGGAGAAACATATTAACTATTTATTGATTTATACAAAACATTTAATAAGTTTATTTTTAAGACAAATTCTAAAAAAATTTCCGGCTTTTTGTAAAAATATAATTCTTTTTGGATAACTTACCCGAAGCCACAGCGACGAGGGCAGCGAGTACTACGAATTGGAACATCTTGGTAATGATACTTTGCTTTGTTTTGTTTGATTATTTATACCATTTTGCATGTTTATTATCTCAAAACTTGCGATAAAAATAATCTTACTTACCACCAGTTAATAATAGTTTGTCATGTCAAATCATTCAAGAAGATTAACAAATGAGGATATTCCAATGCTTCTGGTTTTATCGATCATATATTAATTTTGAATGAATATCACAGATTAAAGTAAACGTAGTGTGAGTTACATTGATGGGGTTAATTTAATTATTTTATGGGAATACTCTTTTTGCTAGTTATGCTTTAAAATATTTAGTCGAATTATTTGTAGGGCCCGTACTGACGCAATTTAAATATAAACAAAATATTTGTATGCCTTTCTTGAAAGAATTAAGTTTTTTTATGGACAAATCTATTTATTCTTTCATAAGACGTTAAAACATTAATTATAAAAACATTAAATATGTTTGTCTTTTAATTTCAAAATCATGATTATGAGGTAACCATAACTACTCGTATTTGTTTTGAAAAAACTTTAATTTCAACACAAATTTTCAATAAATGTGTTATTCTATTTTAGAATAATATTTTGTTAAACTGTTTTTTTTTAAATTCAAATGTACACTACTCTTCCATCCATAAGCAAATGCTTCTAATCTAAGAGCAGTTAAAATCATGAGATACAACATAACCCGATGTAACTCCATCATTATTTTTTGTCCTATATGCGAAGAAAGCTCCAACAAAAAAAATATATATTGCGTGTGTACGAGCGCAAACAATTAATAAGTCTTCTTATTTTAATACATGACTTTCAAAAAGTTTATTTCCATAAATTAATAAAACACGCGCCGTTTATGAACGCGTAGATTATAAATTCGTTACCCTTATATATTAATAAGTTTGTTCACAAGCGAAAATAAGCACTCGTTAATTTGTAAAATTTAAAAAATTTAAAATTGCCCAATATAAAAACTTAACCAAGGCAATGTCTCAAAATAAACATGTTATTCTCAAATTGAATACATTTATTAGAAGGAAAAATATTAATTTTCATGGTGCGAAACTGTACTATGCCCTAACAAATCAAACAAAAAAGATAATAGAAACTAAATATTTAAAGTCTAAGTAAAAACATGGCAGAGAAAACTGATTACAACAACATCAATAATTTCGTATTTTTCATCTTCGCTCTAGCTCGCTCTAGTTTTAAGTCATGGAACATCCTGATTTAAAGACAGCTATATAATAAAATACAAAAAAAGCTAAAACAACTGACCGCCTCAGGACAGGAAACCCTATCGAGGAGGACTGCAAAAACTGTGACGATATTATATTACTTACATCAAACTTTGCCATGGAAACTAATGAAAAAGATTAGTGAAAAGTAAAATATTTGCAGAATTAATAATATGTAACATAATTAAATTTTGTGTACGAATAATATTCACTCACAACTTCAGGAACTTGTAATACGTAATTTGTAATATGGCCAATACGTAGCTCCTGGGGTCGGACGATTCTTCCTGTGGTGAATAAAATATAAAATATTGGCCTTCCAAATCCTAATATTATAAGCATCGTTATTTATTATTTTTGTTAACGTTTTGTTGACGCAGAGTTATTTCCAACTGTTAAATTCAACAGTTGACAATCGCCAACGATAACTTCGTTAGCGTTTTCGAATGAATTGTCATCAACGGCCAGTAATACGAGGCACGTTGACCTTAAGATTATCGGGTTTTATTATAAAGGCACTGGAATACACGGCACGGAATAATTGTGTGAGACCCGATCACCTGAATCACCAATCGACAAACCGACATAACCATGTCAATAAAGAATTTTTACTTTTAAAAGTTTTCCTCAATTGATTATTTCATTTCTATCTTCTACGTCACAATTAGTTTGATGTAAATTGCCAGTTTTTTATTAATACATAATAAAATATACTTTAAATATACTTTTTTCGGTCGATATTTGAACCCCGGCATTTATCATCTTGGTTTTCCATGTGAATTTACGTTTCCCACCTCATTAGACAATTTCTATTCCGTGACGGGTGTTATGAAGATTAAATAATCACTATTTAATGAGTTTAAGTGAAATAAAATTAAGTTTGTTTCTTTAATATCGTTTAAAACCTCAATTTATTTTGAGACTCAAGAATTTTTCAAATAAAGCAGAACAGTTATTGTTTCAAAATTTTCTCAGAAATGAATAATTCCTCGGTTTATTTCGACTTCCTTGCAACTAGGATGAAGTAAATTATTGTGCTCGCGCAAGTTTAAGGATAATTTAATCACTGTCTCCGTTAACTCAAAATTTAATACCCGAAGCTAACTTACCTGCAATAAATATTAACATCATTTAGAACATCACCGCACTGACATAAATTACTCCGTACAAGAACATGCCCTTCAGACTTAACTAAATACAACGCTTTTAATTTCGAGTTCAACTATGGGGTACCGGGAGAGCAGGAGCTTGCATACAGTGCTTAATCGCCACACTTCATATGTATTGCTGAAGCTGTTACCTGTTTAATTTATATACTAGACCAGGGTTGCCCAATATGCCGCCCATGGACCGCATGCGAACCGGTTGAGGATTTTTGCGGCCTAAAATGAAGCTTTCAGCTACCTGTATTTTGGATTTTGGGATTATATACAAAATCGTTATCGTAAATTTATCAAATTTATTTTATATTTTGTTATTAACCCCGGATTCTCGATGGGGGTTTTGATTTATTGCTTGAAAAATGCTAGGCAAGTCAGCCAAAATTTCTTTAGATCTTTTCAAAAATCCACCGATCTTCATAGAAAGTGTACCGCAATTTGTGAAAATCAACCGTTTTTTTAAACCTACCAAATTCAGATAAAAACCACCATTATTCACAAAAATGAACGAAAGTTTTGAAAGTAAGACGTGAAACCCTACGGAAATTTTTATTCACAATCTGGTCTAATACTGGAAGATAAAACGAAACACTTAGTGAGATCATTCATTCCCCTAGCTGCCAGCAGATAACTCGGAGCGGGTAAGCTACAGTTTAACCAGTGCTCAGCTGTTGCTAGCGATTGACGTTTGCCACTTGTATAGAAATCGTTACATTTGCGACTTCTGAAGCTTTCTTGTTAATTTCGAAAGTCGTCATCATAGTTGTGCATATTATTTTCATTCGATATTTTTATTTATTAATAACTTTAATAACGCCCTTTTTAGAAGCTTTTGCATATTAATAGTAAAAAATATACAATAATACAGTACATTATTTACTATACATAACTAAACCGTCTCAGTAAAAACCAATTGTTTTTGTTAAGTGATAATTTAAATATGTCCACGGACTCGGTATAATTATTTCCCTTCATAAGTATACTGGGCAATGAGGAATACATATGGTAGTTAGTACCAGAATTTCTGAATTGAAATTAATCCCGACTTCTAGTATTTCGTAGTGGAATCCTAAAGCTTATTAAGCTTATTCTGAACCATCAAATACATCATTTAAAATTTTATATAGAAATACCAAGTCAGTGAAAAACCTTCTGTCGGACAATTTAGCATATTCATTTCATTTAAAAGATTATAATTGTAGTTCAACAAAATTTCTGGAATACACATTTTAAAGTTTATAAAAAGGAAGAATTTATTTAGTATTCTTTCAATGGCTTGTACATGAATATCGCAATATGAATTCCAGACGGGAGAATTGTATTCATGTTGAATTTTAACAAAGGCTTCTAATTAGCGATTTTTTTTTATGTGGTGATCAAAAAAAAGATGTGATTGAAAAGTGATGCGTAATTTGTGTTAATGTCTCCAGATTATTGTGATCAATGTTGTAATGGAACACTTAATTTTTTAATCGAATAAATCTGACTATTTGGTTTATCGATATATCTAAGTAAAGTCTGTTTTCGTTGCACCAAATTACAAGTTGACATTATCTCGAAGAATGTTACAATGATAAATATTTTGAAACTGTCTGTCGTCTGCCATCTGTCTGACTGCATAGACTTTTAACCCTTCTGGGGTTCTCACTTTAAACAAAATCTTCAGAACAACGCTTTTTTGCAAATTTTGTCAATTTAACAGTTCAAAAACCTTGTAACTGACCAATATCTCGTGGCAACTTGGAAATCCCAAAATTTTAAACTATTGATTCTCAACACCATAACCCCACCCCAACTGAATAGTAAAAAGTATGCTTTAGGACTGCCTCTGTCTCTTGATCTTCACAATAACGATGAAACACATTTTTGTATTGGAAACTTAAGGCCCTATTTGCCTAACTTTTGGATCAAGAAACAAGCCCACATCGCACTTCTTTTGTTTCTTATTCTACGCCTATCAAAGAGCACACATTTTTAATACCCTCCCGCATAAAATTATGACAGAAAATTTCTAATTATAAAGTTTTAAAATTAGAAATCAAACCACTATTAGAAAACTTCAGCAAAAATAAGTAATTAAGTGGTAAAAATTAAAAAAAAAAAAACTTGCAGACCGAGAACATTTTTCGCTGAAAACCTTTTACATCTTCCTAACTAACCGTGATTGATAGAAATTCGTAGTATCTCTTGCGACAAACAAACAAAAAAGACAAACAGTCTGTTCAAATTCCACCATTATAAATAATAATTTAAGAAGTGAAAAGTTTAAAATTCGTATTTTGATATCAAAATTTCACATACGAAACAGTACAAAAATATAAATGGGAGGTTAAGTAGAATAAACAAAAAGAAACAAAAAATGAAACATACAGGATATAAAAATACGTACAGAGCCAAGGTAAGAATTTACAAGAAAGTACTTACCCACTAATAATACATTGCTAAAAATAGATAATGTTTGTGACGAAAGGCTTAAATCACAGTGAAAACAGATAAACCGTAGCTTCCCACTTCGCGGATTAAAAATATACGAATTTTTTATAAAAACGGACATCCTAACGACATCTGGTGAAGAAAAATTTGATCGAGTTTGTTTGCGGTAGACATCTGTAATAGTTGAAATTATGTCGAGATTCTAGAGCGTAAACACAGAGGTCATTAAAATCGTCTAGGGCAAGAAGGATTCCCCCTTTTTCTTAGGCCTAAAAATAAACATTGAATTTTGTCAACCAATAGATCTAAACAAAAAGCTATAAAATTTTGAGTAACCAATCAGTGAACGGAAAGGCGTGTGTTTACGAAAGACAAAGAAATGAACTTTGGACCCGACATTAAAAAAAGATAATTAATGACATTTCCATTCCCACAGAAATTAGAGGTGAACGCACTGTAGTGTAAACATCGACGCTCAAGGTAACAAATCCTAGGGAATGTTTAGAATAACTGATACATTTATGAGATAGCGAACCATTGAAATCGAGGGCTTTGGGGCCTTTTCATGTTGAAAAACACACACACGAAAATGCAATGGAAAAATTATAAACGTGATAGTATAAAAGAAGGGCGGGAAAGCGAAGGAAAATTACTGGCAGGATTTTCAACCGTCGTGCAATTACCTATGATAGAAGGAGGGTGTCAAGTTCGATGAAAATCGTGCTAAAGAGAGGTGAGAGTGTTGAAAACAATGGGAACTAATCGTTATCAATTTAAGATGAAGCGGAAATATTGGAAAATCAATTTTGAATGAAAATTTCGCGAAAAAATAGACATTTTAGAAAGAGTGCAGCGACTGGACGAAGGGGCGATTCAGAGATTTCGGGCTGCTACAAAGGTCCTAGGAACATGATAATTGAGTACCAAAGGAAGACAGTAAAACT
This sequence comes from Hesperophylax consimilis, assembly GCF_061612785.1. NCBI lineage: Eukaryota > Metazoa > Arthropoda > Insecta > Trichoptera > Limnephilidae > Hesperophylax > Hesperophylax consimilis. Next base: position 37,124,186 of record NC_142841.1, read on the forward strand.
AAACATATAGCGATAGATTAAATTCAGAAAAGTAGGCGTTTTAAATTATTATCAGGGTAGATAGATATTAGAGTTACACAAGACTACAGAAGAAATGACACGAGATAAAAGGTTGACGGTCTCATGTGTATTTTAGAGGATAAACAATCGAAATTCGAACATGATTTTTGTTTACGTTAAAGTAATAAGCCATTAGAAAAACAATTAAATTTAACATGGGGCTTATGAAATGTTTAGATAAAGCAAAAGATATAAAAATTAACTGCTCTAAAATAAAATGAAATTTACGAGCGTAGTACCAAAATTTGAGACGTAAACAGATGTCCAGACGTATGATTTATGTGAATCCTGGTATGAAAGGGATGGATAGTGGGGAGGAGTCTAGGTCAAACAATAAAAATGACGGGTATCCCAGAGTCAAATTAGGTATATCTCCCATAGAAGTGTTGAAAATTATATATTAATTAATAATAAATAAAGGATGAAATTTTCCTGGAGGCAACACACATCAGGAAAAGTGTGGAAAAGATAAAGAAAGGGTAAAGAACGGGGATAAGGAATGATCCAAGTGGAGAAAAGCGATACAATTCTAATTTATCCGTGAAATTAATAAATACGACTTGGAAAATAAGTAATTATAGAGTTATGAGAAATAACATAAGAATAAAGAAGAAATTTGTGGAGGAAAACGTCGCAAATAAAAGAAAATTCAAAAAATAAGGAAAAACTCAAATCTGCGACATAAAAAGAGAAAGTACGGGTGAAAATGGAAAAAGCTCATATAGGTAACAATAAAATTAAGTAGGATTTAGACAAATCGAAATTCAAAAATGCATAGTAAAGATTTCGACATGTATTTAATCATTTTTCGCACGAGATGCATAAAATTGAGATCTATATATATGTTATTGAGGACGGACCTATCGCAAATTGAGAAAAAAAAGGAACACAAAATCATGATATGCTAACTAAATTTTGTATGAACAGGAGAACAAAGGAAGTTTGGGCGATTAACGCAGACTTACTCGATTCGGACCCTATGGGGTTTAGGACAAGGAACGAAAAATAGTCGACGCCCATAGTCAAATGACTGAAATTATCAAAAGAAATTCAGATACGTCTTTTGGAACCTGAGAGGGGTATAAAAGTTCGTGCACATCAGTTTTCAGGGAGTCAGTCGAGGTTTTTGAAAAAAGGTGGTTACGCCGCAGTACTACGTTTTTGGTAAAATTAACAGTTGGAAAATCTCTAAGTGTTAAATTTTAAATAAGTCCCTGGACTTATTTAAGAAAAGAGAATTTTGTGAAAAGTACAAATACTAAAATCAGTGAAATTTTATTAAGTCAGTTTTAATTTAATCAAACAGTGTTGGTAAAAAAAATAGAGTTTAGACTCAGTGCTTAAAAGACTTAAGTGAAAAGTGGAAAAAAGTGATTAGTGAATTATCTAAATTTTAAAATAATTATTTCATTCAAAATGAAAAACATTCAAATTCAATTAAGAGTTTTCGGAAATCTAAAGTGAACGTGATAGCGGATTGATATTTAAAAATAGATTATAATTTAGCATCAATTTTGTAAAAAAAAAATATTAATAATAAATACTTACATCTTAGTTTAAAATAAACACAATTTAGACAGTTCGAAAAGAAATAACAACAAATGTTCAAAACTTTGTTCTAAAAGTAACAGTTCGGGAAAAATTTAATTGTGGATAGTTTAAAATATTGGTGAGAACAGTGCAATTTGGGAGAAAGTTTAACAGATATTTAAATTATTAAGAATTGAGTTAATTAAAAGTTTGCGCAATTCGGAATAAATTTTCTTATAAATTTATATAAAAAGAAATTTAGAATCAAAAAATTGATCAATTAAAATCCATCGTGCGTAAAGCGACAGTGTTAAAAGTGTTTGTCGTTTTAACCAGAATTTTAACATCAATCTACCATTTCGAAAAGAATTTGAAACAGCTCATTCAAAAGTCTAAACTAGAGAAGTGTTATTAAATCAACGGGTTTTCTGGATTAGGATTTCGTTCGGAAGAAAAATTAAATATGAGCTAATTTATATGGATCAAGCAAGAATAAAATATTAAATAAGAATAAATAGTCGAAAGGATTTATTTTGAAATTAGTTGGAAAATACAGTTAATTAGGTAGGATTTCTTCGACAAGGTTTTGTTGTGTAGATCCCAACCGGAAAAACCTTGATGGGGGTAAGTTTTCCTTTTATAAATAATTTTCAGGTCCCAGGAGGCAGAGAAGTGCTGTGAAGTGGAGGTATATCAATTGAATATTAAAATAAAACAACAAAAAGGAATTACACATTAATGTATGCATATTATGTATTTATCTCATTGATGTATTATACTAGATTAGCCCTGTCTAGCTAAATTCATTTTTAAAATGACCCCACATAGCGTACGTCAAAAATATGGAGATGAACTTAACAACCCAACTCTGTTTAAACTCCTTGTACAAGCGTTCAAACTCGTAAGCAAAACCACGGAGAATTTGTTGTCAGAGGTGTTGTAATATGGACATAAAGCCAAAAAGAAACTAACACTTACATCAAATTTTATGTTTTGAATAAGGGCTGAATCAGGAAAGAATTGATAAATAATACAAAATGATTTTAATTAAATTTATATTTTGTTTTTGAATTCTATACAGGTCCTATAGAACCAAAAAAGTATATATTTTTACTATTGTGAATAGGTTTTTTTTTTAATTTACCACAGTATTTATAAAGAATGATATATAATTATTGAAGAAAGCAATCACTTTGTGACTTGAAATCATTTAATTTAATTTAATTTGGTTTTATGCCCAGTCTGGCTTTTGCATGCATTTTAAAACAGAATATATCTTGTAAGCTGTCGAAAGTGATACAAAATAATTAAAACTGGTGAATATAAAATAATATTAGTTAAATATTTAACAGTAACATAAAATTATAGAGACTAGAACAACACTACGTATCATTTAATAATTATACTACTATCATTCAATTAAAAGTTATTTTGTCTTCAACCACTTTGTTAGAATTAAGACATTGTGTCAACTAGTTTTGGTCAGCTAGTTTCTCAACCTTTTTCAAGATAGCATTATTGAAAACTAACCTAAGTACTAAAACTGACCTAACGACTTTACATTAAACATAATGTAAGATTAACCTAAAGAGAGAGATAAATCATAAAATATTGCGGGTTCACAAGCGAGCTGAACCACGAATTATGGAAAAGGAACGAAGCAACCTAATTGAATAAGCAACAATGATTATGACAGAGCTTCAGAGAGCGTATGGGTAAGGGTTAAGGGGGGTGGAGATTACATGATTACAATATATACTTATTTATTTATTTACGCCCGTTAAATAGGATTTTACCATAGACATATGAATATTAGTAGACCTGCCCTAAGTGATTAAAAGCGTATTATCCCCACTCCCCATACCGGTTCCATTGGAGCCGGCTGTGCTCGCGTATGGCCTCAAGTGAAATTTGAAAACGTGACGTCATCATTCTTGTGCGAACTATGGTCGAGGCATCATCGGTTCATTTGACGAAATAACACGGCAAAATGTTGACTTGTACTATGAAAACTTGTAAAAATAGATTTGAAAAAGAGAATAAACCCAATTGTCGTATTACATTCCATATATAAGCATTATTTTACTTTATTTTAAGCATATTCACATCGTATAATATAGATCAGTTTTAGAAACATATACTATCACATCGAGAAACGTCTGGACGCGAAACACAAAGCTGGTTGGTTGCTGGGAAGTAAATTATGAACATTTATAAAAGTGTCGTAACTAAATACTTAAACGAAATATTCGACTCTGAAAATAGAAGAAATTTTTTTTTGCCGAATTTGGACTTCGCAAATTTGTTCATAACGTGGCGAATAATTTGCGCTCCCATGTAAAAATGTCTATTCATTCAAAAGCAGATTTTACTTTTAAGAAGTAAATGGTGATATTATAATGCGAGATGCCTATTTACTGTCAGATTGATTTATTGACGAATCACAGTCAGCCTTACTCCCTTCGTTCTTCAACAGTTGATTTTACCCCTCGCCATTATCTTCTCGTCTATTAATTCCTATGTCTGTGGATTTTACGTATTATTTACGGCATTCACGCACATCGGTTGTTGCAATTCTGATAGAGGAACAACCGGCTTTTCGATTACAAAAAAAGTTTCAGCTGGATTGAGAACCAGTCCTGTTCGAGAAAAAACAATGACGGTATCTCTTTTGGCAGGACCTGTGCCCATAGTGGACAGCGACTGTCCGATATCAGCCTGAAAACACCGACATTATCAATTAAAACCTGATCAATCCATAATAAACTTTATAAAGTTTTTTATAATTACCGGAAAAACAGGCAAAGTTTTGCAGTCTACACGTCGGAGGCCGCTTGCAGTGAGATAAATATGTTTAAAAATTATTAGAGCAAACGCGGTTTCCTGCTGATGGTACCCAGTTATTGTCACATAATTGAATTCGGATTGTTTCTAACCATTTCTCCATTTTTTCCGGTTTTGTGGGGAAACCTAAGCGAAAATACCCATTAAAAAAATGAATTCATTAAATGACGCAAATTTATTTCTATCAATTCTTCTACAAAAAATCGAAAAGGCGAAGCAGATATTACCCGAAAGGCAATACCGACTTAATACAACCCTGATTGGCAAAATGCACGGACCAAATAATTCACACACACTTGAGCTGTCACGCGTGTCAACGCTAGACGACTAATACATCAATAATTATCACGCATTGGTTGCGTGATATTTGTATATCCGCACGTGATAATAATTAACATGAATCACCCTATTGGTGGATTCCTTGTGGGTGTGTTATTCATGTGACGTCAGGAATTTTACCAGCAAAAATAGCTGACAAGCAAAATAGCTTAACTCTAGACCAACAAAAGGTAAAACGCAATGCACAGTGCCCATCTCGCATTGCGACACAATGCGTGCGCCTTTTCATAAATGTGCACGTGAACCAAACCAAAATTGTGTTGGGGTTATTTTTCAATGGTTATGCCGTGTCTAGTCTTATTTAGTCTATGATTTATCTATAAAAAAAATAAAGTAATATATTGTATATAAAGAATATATATATGAGTAATGTATGTAACTACATGTATATGTATATATATATTTATCATTTAATCGAAACATTGGAATGGCGATTTAAATACCTACCTATGTACATATCTAAAGAAAATATGAATACTATAATATAAAAATATTGAAAAGAAAATATGTATTTATTAATGTTCAAGTCCAAGTAGAATCATATATTTTATATTTATTTATTAATATATGTACTATTACTTAACATATTTTGGCAATCGAGATATGTGTACCTTAATTTATGTATATATATATTTATTCTTCATTTAACCTCTAGTAATTTTACTAAATTCGGAAAATGAAATGAATAGGTCAACTTTAAAAAAAAGGGACTGATTTAAATACCAAAGTTGTGAGGTTTTAATTAACTTGCACCTAAAAAAGAACCCAACTGACTTATAAGGAGAGGTAGAGATATTTTTTAAATAAACAATCTCACATCTGGGTTAGTGTGTCAAAGGAGGTGTTTACATTATCGATTTGTTTATAAATAAAGCGCACACTGGAGAACTGGGTCAATTACATAGTTTGAAAACGACCTTGGCTGCAACTAGACAATTATCAGGATGTCATTGTGCAATGTGCAGCGTTTCGGGATATTCGCAAATACCTATCATTCACAAACGACAATCGAAAAATCACGGGTTAGTAAGATTTATATCGAAATATTACATGAAACATTTGAATATCATTGATTGAGAATTCGCGTAGGTTTCTTTTAGTTACTTGAAACAGCTGGAAGTTGCGCACTCTCAAATACCTATCATTCACAATCGACAATTGAAAAATCACGGGTTAGTAAGACTTATATCGAAATATTATACGAAACATTTGAATATTATTGATGGAGTGTTCGCATAGATCCCATCAGTTGCCTGAGACAGTTGAGAGTCGTGTACCCTCTTATGTGGCAATCAATTACATGAAACAGTTGAAAAATCACGGGATAGGATGAACCAAATTTAATGTTGAACCCTGGAGGAAAAATTTAAAATAAATACAGTTCATCCATAGGAGGCAGTGGTCGCTTCTATAACAAGACTATTAACCAAACAAAATAGAGATGGCGATTCTTTTAAATAAAAACGTCAAAAACAAACAAAAAGCCTGGAGTTCGATAGCTCTCCAAAACAAAGTAGCAATAAGATCTTATTTTATTAGTATTTATTCATATTTTCCTATTAGTATTTATGTATCGAGATATCGGACTCATGACTCACAGCCCTGGGATTTGAGATTCTCGGTTCCCAATGTTTTATATGAGAAAATGTTACATTGTGAATTATAAACCTTTCCCAAAATGTATGTATACATATATATCTTTGAATGTATTGTCCATTGGAGAATGCGGACCTGCATACAGCTTGCATTTTAGGTCTTCGGATCACTCTCGCATTTTCTCTTGGAGTGGTGGCAAGCCTAGGAAACTTGTCATTACAACAACCGTGAGTATATGATTGTATATAGGACGAAACCGGTTCGCCCTAAGTAAATTGTAGTCCAAGGAGGAGTCGGAATTTGGGAGTATCAAGGCTCGGGAGAAGACCTGAAGGCAGTGCATGATGACGAAGGAAGATTTTTTTGGGACGCGGTAACTTAGGTACCAATCAATTGAATCGTGTCACAAGATTGTGCAAATTTCTAGTTGACTCTCGATCACCTTGTTTACTTGCAGGAGGATGGGAGCCAAATTATGCCAGCAAAGGGCTATTCTGAGTTCGTCAAATATGCAATTAACTAATTACAACCTACTAAATCAATCTTTACATGTACCTTATAGCAGCAGAGTCATAAAGGAGTGGCGCCAAACAGACACAAGAGTTTACCAAAATCAAATTTACTAACAACTAACCATTTGAGTTATATTAAATTACCTGTCCAAATAAACATGAATAATATCTTCTACCAGCGTTTAACTACGACTTTATTAGGGTGCAGTGAATCAGAATAGTTACAATAGGAAAGCTAGCTCATTCAGAGAAATCATTTAAGTCTAGATTTGCAATGGAAAGATTCAATTTTGAAACTCAACGCCTTGATCAGAATCAAAAGGGTTACCACAAAATGAAAGTTATTAAAATCCTATATCATTAACCAAAAAATTACACAACGTTTGATGGAATTTAATTACAATATAAATACGAAAATATTTGCGTTCAAGATCGTAAATAACGTATTAATTAGTTAAGTACATATGTCTTTAAAGATATATAGTACAAGAGAGCTTTAAGTAGCTTTCTGTAGTTATCAAAGAAATTAAGGGTCCAATTTTCATGGAGGCTTATGTGTTGTGGGGGGGGGAATTTTCCATCCCTGCGAACACATATGCAAAGCCTTAGAGAAAAATAAATAAATATCGGTCATAGCCAAGAGAGAAAAAAATTTTATATTGTTTTATACAAATAAAAGAATGGCGAAAAGATGAAAATATCACATGTTTGATTATCATTTCTTGCTCGAGGAAAAGTGACAGAAAGTAACAAGAGAAACTACAACACGACAAGAATTACGTTTTTTAGTTTTTATAGGTTTTTAAGAAATATTCCTTGAAAGCCTTACTTTGAATCTTTTGTATATGCTGGCTGTTTTAAAACATATCTGGAAGAGAGTTATAGAGTGTGTACACTATATAGTAAAGAGATTATATCGCCTATTTTGTATCGTGCGTCGGAGGAATGCGGATTTTATCGTTATTCTGGGTATTATGGTTGTGGATATCTTGAGTGTAAAGTAGTTTGATGTCAGTGTGGGTTGATTGTTGGTTAATATAAGAAATGCAATGCGGGCGTGTTTCGTGAACATTATTTGGTTAAAATTCATTTGCAGAATTCTGTTTCATCAACAGATGAACATCGTTAATGAATCTAAAGTAAGATTCTTTGTAATCCCTTGTGCTAGGCATTTTTGTTTTCGTTAAATTAAGTCAGATAACCCAAATTGACATTATGGCCGTATTTTTTTAATTCCCTTCCAAATCTACAGTATGTGATTATAAACTGATGTGTGAGGAGACATGAAGATAATGGAAACAAATAATTTCAGAGTTGTAGTTTTATTATCACAAGTATCAAATGTTCACTAGGAATACATAACAATGAAATAATGAAGATCTGAAAGAAGATGGTCGGCTGCAAACAATTATTTAGTTTGTTTATTTACAGCTGTGCCTCAACCCAGTCAACCAAGGCTGGTACGCGAGACCATACTCCGGGGTACCTGGCCTGAGCACAGCCACTTCCCCAGGAAGTAACTCCGACAATGACTCCATCAACGACAAATGGACCACCAGAGTCTCCCTGGCAAGCATCAACGCCACCGACTCCCAACAGACCTCCACAGATCATCCTGTCGGTGACGGGGTTGAATCCGGCATAGGCAGCTACGCAAGCAGCCTGGTCGACAACGGGGAGGGTCACCTTGCGGAGGGTGCTTGGGATGGAGCCTCCTGACTGTTGGAAAGAAAGTTAACATTAATTTAATTCATCATTATCGACTAGATACTAGTTTTCACATGCGTATAATATATTTTCATAAAATACGTATACATATATAGGCCATGAATCAACTTACGGAGGTAGTTCCCCATCCGGTGACGAGAGCTAGAGAGTCAGTGGGAACATTTTGGTTCAGGGTTGGCAGAGGAATGATCTTTGTGTTGATGTCATCGATGGCGATAGCTTCTGAGAGGATGAGGACGGCGATGTCATAGTCGAGCTTGGCAGCGGAGTACTGGGGGTTGGTCACCACCCTGGACACCTTGTAGGAAGCGCCACCAGATGCGTGCTGGCTAGATCCGGCACGGACATTCCATGCTCCAGCAGAGGTTCTGTAATAATTAATTCAGTTTATTAGTGGATTGTCCTACTCATCATGTGGCGGCCAAAAACTTTTTTTTTACGCCATCAATTCGTGATAACAAAATGGCCAAGTGTTTAACTTACGAGACGGTGCAATGTCCAGCGGTCAGAATGACGGTGGTGGTGATGATGGAGCCTCCACAACGGAGTCCTCCATTGTACTGGAGAGCCACCTGCCATGGGGCATCCTGGATGGAAGCCTCGGTTCCTCCAACAATGGGGGAGGATCCGATTCCGCGTATTGGACCGAGGGTGCCGGCTGGAGAAACATATTAACTATTAATATTCATTCAAGACATTTAACAACTTTATTTTTATAACGAATTCTCACAGACATAGGAATTAATAGACGAGAAGATAATGGCGAGGGGTAAAATCAACTGTTGAAGAACGAAGGGTGTTAAGCTGACTGTGATTCGTCAATAAATCAATCTGACAGTAAATAGGCATCTCGCATTATAATATCACCATTTAGTTCTTAAAAGTAAAATCTGCTTTTGAATGAATAGACATTTTTACATGGGAGCGCAAATTACTCGCAACGTTATGAACTAATTTGCAAAGTCCAAATTTGGCAAAGTAAATTTCTTCTGTTTGCAGAGTCGTAGTTAGTTTCAGAGTATTTAGTTAAGACACTTTTACAAATGTTTCATAATTTACTTACCCCAGTAAACAACGATGAGCACACTTGAGAATCGCTACATTGTGATGTGATAGTTTATGTTTTTAAAACTGATCCATATAATACGGTGTGAATAAGCTTAAAATAAAGTAAAATATTGCTTACTTATGGAATGTAATACGACAATTGGGTTTATTCTCTTTTTCACATCTATTTTTACAAGTTTTCATATCACAAGTCAACATTTTGCCGTGTTATTTCGTAAAATGAACCGATGATGCCTCGACCATAGTTCGCACAAGAATGATGACGTCACGTTTTCAAATTTCACTTGAGGCCATACGCGAGCCCAGCCGGCTCCAATGGAACCGGTATGGGGAGTGGGGATAATACGCTTTTAATCACTTAGGGCAGGTCTACTAATATTCATATGTCTATGCGAATTCTACAAAATTTACCGGCTTTTTTGTAAAAATATAATATTTTTTGGATAACTTACCCGAAGCCACAGCGACGAGGGCAGCGAGTACTACGAATTGGAACATCTTGGTAATGATACCTTGCTTTGTTTTGTTTGTTTATTAATACCAGTTTTTATAACAAATTATCTTAATATTTGCGATAAGAAAATAGTCTTGAGAAGACTGAAATTATTTGAATTTTACCTACCATTAATAACACTAATCTATAGTTTCTCGTGTCAGATCAATCAAAATGATAAAAAAGCGTGTGGAAATCCCAGCGCTGCTTATATTTTCTAGATATTAATGATTTTGAATTACTGTCATTGATATCACGAGTTTGTGCTCTAAATGTGTTACAATTAAAAAAAGACAACAAGCAAATAATGCTGTGTTGTATCCCGATTCCCTTTCTTCCATCTTTGCACCTATTGGGTGTAGAAATAAGTGCGAAGATCCAAAGAAAAGTCGTCCAAATAATTAATTATGAGATTATAGCTTGTACGGTGGTGTGGTAGATGGATAACGCATTTAAGGCGAATTTTGATTAATATTTATAACGAATTGGTGAACATTATGAATACCAAAAAATATGCTTTAGATAAATTGAAGATTTTCCTATCGTTTCGCTTGAGTAGAATACAAATAAAATAAAAAATTTACCCAATAAAAAATATAAATGCAAACTACTAAAAAAATACTTTTTCAATAGAAATGTATGAACGCAAAAAGGAAACAACTTAAAAAATTCAGTATTATACCTAAGATTATCTGTAACAGCTTGAATTGATTAACTTTTTTGCTTTCTTATAAAATTATTTACAAAATAAATAAAAACCAATTTTTTGCTTGAAATGGAACCTTTCTAGACTCCGTTTGTCAAGCGATTTTAATGCTTATTACCTACGATATAAGGTATACCAAGAATATACACATTTTTGGCTTGTAGCTTCCTCTTAACGCTTGACGTTTCGTTAACTTAATGTTTTTGCTTGTTTATTTGTGTTAAACATATATCACTACGCACTCGTCTCCATATTACAATATTATTGTTTTTCATTATTCTTCTATTGTTTTCGTATAATTATTACTTTTCTAGTTGGTTTTTTATGAAATCTCTTTATGTTGATTTGACACAGTTCTTTATTTGTTTTTGAAAGCTATATTGTTTGTTCTGCTTTTTAATTAAGACCGGTATCGTATCCTTTTTCCAAAAGAAGTATTCATTGTAGTTCAGGAGGTCTAGCACGGATGATCGATAAAGCCATTCGTCTATAGTGTGCTAAGATATGGGTTAAACCGGGAATCGAACCTGGTTATTAAATTGGCTAAGCTCAGATAAAATGGTAGAGAGATGAGGCTCGTGTACTGTCAGGGGCGGGCAGCTTCTTTGGTCATCAGGCTCGTCCATCGGTTAGGAGGTCAAAGGGTAGGTTTATCACACAATAATAACACATGGGTAGTAAGGCACAAGGTATATTAATTGTCTCGAGAAATACAGGTTGACATAGATCTCCCTACTAACTCTCTCTACTAATTTGTGACGACCAGATAAAGCGTGGATTCTACACGAATTTACGAGAATTGAACACAAAAAAGGGGGAAGGTTGAAAGCTTACGATTCGCCTTGAGATGTGGTACATCATGTTGACCCAGGTTTCCCGCGCTTAGAAAGCAGCGGTACTGATGGTGTGGTAATATGCACTGGGGATTTTACACGAGAACGGGACTCCATTGAGTTTAGTTCGAACCGAGATAATAAACATGACTGCTAGTTTGATGGCGAAATGTATCTAGTTAAACTGGAACGAGATCGCGTCCGTTATTGCGTAATCATGCAAGCCATGCCCGCGAGGGGTTTTCGCCATCGTGAGCGACCGTGTTGCTAAGACCAAGGTCGGATTTGCACTTCCGAAGCGCGCTTAGGGCCGCCCGTGTTGACCGCGAGCAGTGTGGGTGGTCCAAGTCGATCACGTATTTCGACCATCTGGTCGCGTGTGTCGCAACTAGTGAGGGGAAATTGGGGCTAGTGTGCATCCTTTTTATAGGGTAACTTGTATTACGTAACACATTCCCCCTCCGCCAGTAAAAGGCGACGTGGTAATGAAGCTTTAGGCACTAAAAATCCTCTTCATCTTGTCGTGAGGTGAGTAGAGAGAGAAAAAAAACAGTGTTGATTTGCAAAAAAAAAACAAAGAGAAAAGAAAAAAAAAAAAAATATGGTTATGCAATGGTGAAAAGACAAACTACAAGGTTATGCAGTGATGGCAAGAACAACATACAAGGTTATGCAGAGATGACAAGAACAACATACAAGTTATGCAGTGATGAAAAGACAAACATACAAGGTTATGCAGTGATGAAAAGACAACAACCTGACTCTAAAATTTCATTGGTCTGTAAGCTAAGTTTGAAGAGCGTAGTGTTCGTTGAGTACCAAGTAGACGTAATTTCACTGTAGTTATTAAAGTTACACTTTCACTGTAACTTGACCCATTTGAGATTGCACTCAAGTATCACTAGGGCCATAGAAATTGAACTGTGCTTCTTGGTTGTGGTTGAGAGATGGTGATGCTGAGGGCCAGAAGTATCCGGGTTCTGATGTTGTACCAGCGTGAATTCCATTATGCTGATGTGGTGGGGCAGTGGTTGTCAAGGTGAAGTGAAGTTGGTAAAGACATGGAGTAATACCAGTGAGTAGATTGATGATTGATGCGTGTGATGGCTATTATGTTGAGTTTGCGCATCGGCAAGTGGTTGATTTGTACAATGGCCCATAGTTGATTGTACGACGGCAAGTAGTTGATTGCACAATGGCAAGTGGTTGATTTGTACAACCGGCAGGTGGTTGATTGCACAATGGCAAGTAGTTGATTGCACAATGGCAAGTGGTTGATTGCACAACGGCAAATAGTTGATTGCACAACGGCAAGTGGTTGTTGCTCAAACGGCAAATAGTTGATTGCACAACGGCAGGTAGTTGATTGCAGGAACATAACTAACCTTGAGCTGGCATGCTCTGAGGTTGGTTCTTTTGAATGTGGTTTGAATGATGAGACAACTTGATTTGCAACTGCACGTACGACTCACACCTAATTTGGGTGCGGTCGGGTGTTTTTTGGTACGCAGAGATTGGAGAGAAGTGAGTGATGGAAGTGAAGGCGGCAAAGAAGTGAAGCTCAGCTTGCAGGTGATGAGGAGGGCTGCTGGTCTTCTTTTTAATCCGGGGACAGGTTATTATTATAGTCAAAATTCTTGAAGTTTACCTGCCTGGTAGACCAATGATGAAAAAACGTTTGGAGAGAAACAAATTGTGTTCAAGAGAAAAGACAAAAAGACAAAAAAAACGTTGTTGGTTAGAGAGGAGAGAGTAGAGAGAGATCTATTATGCTGACTATACCATGAGTATCCCGAGATTGGGGAGACAAAAAAAACTATCATGACTGGCGTGAGGTTACCTATTTGATTTACAAGGTACAGGTAGGTGGTTGTGCCGTAGTAACACCAAGTTTCTGAAAGAAGTTGGCCTTCCATTGCCGGTGTTAGCGCTTGAGCGATAACAACTTACGACTTTCAAAATTACAAGAAATGTGTTGATTACCTAGGAATGGGGTGAAAAAGGAAATATTTGAAGCAAATTTCATGGATAAAGATTGTCTTAAAGACAGACGATACGCTATGTGCGTAGGGTACACCTTCCAGATTCATGAAATCAACCTCAAGAATAATGAGGGATGAGGAAAAAATGGCGTTGAGCGAGAAGGTCTGCTGGTGATGGAGCTAATTCTCCGTTCGATCTTTTTCAGAGAACGAAATGTGGTCAACCAGCAGATTTCTTAGCTCTTTACAAATATACATGAGTTTGATGGAAGGGTGAAGGATGGAGGGTTTGAGCAGCGAAAATTGATAGTGACTGAGCTAATTCTCAATTCGATCTCTATGTGAGGACGAAATATATCAACCAGCAAATTTCCTAACTCTTTACAAATATACATGAATTTGATGAAAAGGTGAAGGAGAATACACAGTAATAACAATCTAATCTTTCACGTGTATTTGGTGAAAGATTAGGGGTCGTTTTTAATCTTCTACAGTTTGTGAGAACATGACAGACCCTTGCTCAAGCTTCACAAACCTGGGAGTTTTTCTTATTCGTCTCCCAGACAACGAGTTAGGTGGTTTTGTGTCACTGTCTCAATTAACTCCCACGACACGATACCTCATAACCAACAGTGAAGCTGATGGCTAGTCCATGGTCAATGGATAGTGGATGGTTCTTGGGTCCGCTTGACAAGAAGTCCACAGGTATCAGTTAGCGTAAAAAAATTTGCTGAATGCACAGCTTCATGTTTGTTTGAAGAGAACAAAAAATTTCACTACAGTGAAGGACATTTCCTTCAGTGTCATGAGTTATACAAAAGGGTCCCAATTAAGGGCGACAAGTCAGGGTAAAATGATCTACGTCTGGTAGAACAAGTACATAGTGTCAACTTATTTAAAGAAAACAACAACAAGATATTGTATCGTTCGCACGAATCATGGTAAATATTATAACGTTTCCACGTCTCATGTAGAAATTGAACGAATTACGAAAGAACCCTAGTATTGAAAGGACGGTACAACATAGATATTTATAACCATTTATGGAACAAATTATCTCTTTGGCCACAGTGTATGTGAGCCAGTAAAAAAGTAATTATAACGAACTTCTCGTATCACGGTAGATATTATAACATTCTCATGTATAGCGTTAGATTTTATAACGATCCCTCGTCTCATGGTGGATATTGTAACATTCTCATGTATCATGAAAATAACATATCAACGTTCAATAATAAAAAAGTACCGTTTCAATACCGGAAAAAGATACATACACAATGTCAAAAACAATCAAGTAGTGGCTATTGGTATTATCAAAAAGGACAATGGCATAACCTTTGGTTGGGTTTATGTGTTTAGTTGGCAATAATACAAGACATATGCCTAAAGATGTCTTACGCCAGACACACAGTATAGCAGAAGAGACCTATTTGGTTTTACTAACTCTTTGCTTACAAAATGTTGAGATGGCATAACCTTTGGTTGGGTTTATGCTTTAAGTTGGCAATAATACAAAACATATGCCTATAAGGATGTCTTAGACAAGACATACATATAGCAAAAGAGACCTACTCGGTTTTACTTACTCTTTGCTTACAAAAAGGTTTGTAGTGGTTTATTTAAGACCTTTTTTAGGGTTTTACTTACTTAAAATGACCAAACACAAAACGGGGAACACACTTGGTGTTGCCAAAATTGCCACAAACACGAATGTTGTGAACTTTATGTTACAAGTAGATACAAGAGGCACCTAGAGACACAGGATGACTTAATATAAGTGACCTGGCTCGGTGTATTTGACAAGGCAAATTAATGTCATTTAAGTCAAAATATAGTACATAATATAACAAATTGGGGTCAGAAAGTTGAGATCTTAAGATTTTACATACTCAATGTGACCGAAAGGTGTTATTGTTATTGATGAGGAGGACAAAGCGGCGTTTGTTCTTCTTTACAACAACCTTTTTCAGAATTGACGTGTCAATATCAAATTCTGAAAAAACAACAAATTAGAGCAAATGGGAATATTGAGCGCCATTCAATTTTTTAGACAAAACTGAAAAAACTTTAAAAAAAGGTAATTGTAACTTTTATTTGTTACACCTTTGTAAACATGAATCAAATGACGATACCAAACTGGAATTTACACACGCATTATGATTACAAGTTACAGGGGTAGAAAATTCACCTCAATTGGGTGTATGTTGCAAAGGGTCATTGTTTTATGTACGATGGAGCCCAATGGAACAAATGTGACGAACAAATGTGAAAGAACAATGTGAAAAAACAATGTGAAAAACAAAGAACATGAGAGAATTAAAAAATTTTTTACATATAATGTTGTACGTGACTTTTTGTGGTAGTTAAGACAAAAAATAGTTATATATTTAGTGTCGTAGGTGTCAGAATGGTGACGACTGACAACTGATGTCCAGGGTCATGACTCCGGGAGCATCAATCGTTTTGGAGGTGGAAAAAGTCTCTTGACTGGAATGACGTCAATTCCAGAGAAGATACGTACAAAATATGAGTACAATTTATATACATTACACGGTGAGGTGTGACAAAGAAACAAAAATAACAAAAGGTTTATACAAAAGAGCATAGTAGTACATGTATGGGTGAGAAATGATTAAAAAAACCACAGTTGACACTTCTGTGTTTTTTGAAAAATGAGAAGGTTACCTTGCAGAGGTCGAAATGCGAGTTTTTATGAAACTTACGCGATGAGACATGCTGTTTGTCTGCACGAGGGCCAAATCTCGTGGGACAAAGGTAGAGCCAAAATTTTGTTAGCTATGTATGTGGTGACCTAGTGAAGGTGGTGTCTATTGTGTCCACGCTTCCTAGTTTGACAATATCTTTCACATGGTAGTTACCGATGTGTTTACCAGAGGCGTCCGATAGGGTATACACTACATCTGAGATTTTTCTCAGCACTTTTGCTTTAACAAAGCGAGGAGCTAGTTTTGCAGAGAAGTACAAAGCACCTTGTGAAAGTGTGTTGTTGCGTCTCCAAACTGTGTCGTTTTCCTTAAAGGTAACATGTTTCCTGCGTAGATTGTATCTGTTTGTGTCAGCAATTATACTGCCGGGTTGAAATTGCAGCCCTTTTATGTATTTCCTGTTGTGAAATGCTGCGTATTTAATCAGGACGTTTTTGGTTTTGTTGAAAGGAGAAATATTCCTGTCTTTTAATTCCTTTTCTAAACTTTGAGTACTTTGAGAGCAGATGTTGGCTATTATGCCTAAGGTGTTGTTTTGAGGATTCATTTTGTGGAAGTTGATTTAAACTTTGTGAGAAGAAAAAGAATTATCTGAGTGTGTGGCTGGTTGTTTTTCAAAAAAAAATACCAGGGGTTTGCTTGTGATGGTTGGTGAAGAATTTTGTGAAATTTTTCAAAGTCCTAGTATGGAAAAAAAAATGGCCAGCGGTTTCCTTGTGTTTTTGATGGAAAAATTCCTGAGATAGTGCGCTTTTTGAAAAATTTCCGAAAATTCTTCAAAGTTCCAATTATGGAAAAAAAATGGCCAGCGGTTTCCTTGTGTTTTTGATGGAAAGTCCCTGAGATTGTGCGTTTTGAAAAAATTTCCGAAAAATTTTCAAAGTTCCAATTATGGAAAAAAAAATGGCCAGCGGTTTCCTTGTGTTTTTGATGGAAAAATCCCTGAGATAGTGCGCTTTTGAAAAATTTCCAAAAAATTTTCAAAGTTTCAATTATGGAAAAAAAATGGCCAGCGGTTTCCTTGTGTTTTTGATGGAAAAATTCCTGAGATAGTGCGCTTTTTGAAAAATTTCCGAAAATTCTTCAAAGTTCCAATTATGGAAAAAAAATGGCCAGCGGTTTCCTTGTGTTTTTGATGGAAAGTCCCTGAGATTGTGCGTTTTGAAAAAATTTCCGAAAAATTTTCAAAGTTCCAATTATGGAAAAAAAAATGGCCAGCGGTTTCCTTGTGTTTTTGATGGAAAAATCCCTGAGATAGTGCGCTTTTGAAAAATTTCCAAAAAATTTTCAAAGTTTCAATTATGGAAAAAAAAATGGCCAGCGGTTTCCTTGTGTTTTTGATGGAAAAATCCCTGAGATAGTGCGCTTTTGAAAAATTTCCGAAAAATTTTCAAAGTTCCAATTATGGAAAAAAATGGCCAGCGGTTTCCTTGTGTTTTTGATGGAAAAATCCCTGAGATTGTGCGTTTTTGAAAAATTTCCGAAAAATTTCAAAGTTCCAATTATGGAAAAAAAAATGGCCAGCGGTTTCCTTGTGTTTTTGATGGAAAAGTCCCTGAGATTGTGCGTTTTTGAAAAATTTCCGAAAAATTTCAAAGTCCTAGATGAGTGAAGGAAATTTTTGAAAAAAAAATTTCCAAGTCTTTGATTTGAGAAAAAAACGGCCAGGGGTCTCCTTGCAATTTTAGTGGAAAAGTCCCTGAGATTGTGCGTTTTTGAAAAATTTCCGAAAAAGTTCAAAGTCCTAGATGAGTGAAGAAAATTTTTGAAAAAAATTTCTTCCGAAAAAAAAATTTCAAAGTGCAGATTTCGAGAGAGTATTGTTTGTTTCTTTCAACAATTAATTGGAGGGTTGTTTGTGATTCGAGACATATTGTCTGAATTTAAGCAGAACCAGTGTTTGGTTATTTACTCGTAAAGATTCCCTTTCCCTTGGACAATCGACAGGCCATTGCGGAGAAGCGCCGAGGGTCCGGGTTTACGTCAATCGCGAATCTCAATTATATGTAAAGGGTAAGTCGGCTTTCAAGACTTTTCTTTCAAAAAGGATACTCTACCCACCTTTATTACATATAAAGCGGAATTATCAAATGACAGAAGGGCGTTAGTTTTCCTTGTCTATGTATTTTGCAGAACGATGCTGGCTTATGGCTCCACTAACAAGGAATTTATTTTGTATCATGTACAAGATTTGAAACTGTTGAATTGTAGATTATTGTAGTTCATTCTCTCTAATAGTTGCACTTGGAAAGTAAACCATTGTGGTTTTGGATCACTATGTGATGTTTGAGATGTCCGAAAAGAAGTAAACGTCGATTGCGCACTTTGTGATGGAATACCGGTACTTAAAATTTTGTCGAGTGACGATTCGTAAAACTTGTAATTTAACACCGAATAGTTTTAATGTGACACGGTTGTTTTAAATTTGACGCGATGGTTTGTAGAATAGCTAAGATTTATTGGAAGAAAACATTGTTATTCAAAGGTTAATACAAAACAAGGCATGAAAACAGAGTGAAGGAGTACAAGATTATTTCCAATTTGACCTCCCGATGGACGATTAATTACCAAAAAAAACCACGTTTTTGCGCCAGTGCTAAGTATTGGTTAAACCGGGAATCGAACCTGGTTATTAAATTGGCTAAGCTCAGATAAAATGGTAGAGAGATGAGGCTCGTGTACTATCAGGGGCGGGCAGCTTCTTTGGTCATCAGGCTCGTCCATCGGTTAGGAGGTCAAAGGGTAGGTTTATCACACAATAATAACACATGGGTAGTAAGGCACAAGGTATATTAATTGTCTCGAGAAATACAGGTTGACATAGATCTCCCTACTAACTCTCTCTACTAATTTGTGACGACCAGATAAAGCGTGGATTCTACATGAATTTACGAGAATTGAACACAAGAAAAGGGGGAAGGTTGAAAGCTTACGATTCGCCTTGAGATGTGGTACATCATGTTGACCCAGGTTTCCCGCGCTTAGAAAGCAGCGGTACTGATGGTGTGGTAATATGCACTGGGGATTTTACACGAGAACGGGACTCCATTGAGTTTAGTTCGAACCGAGATAATAAACATGACTGCTAGTTTGATGGCGAAATGTATCTAGTTAAACTGGAACGAGATCGCGTCCGTTATTGCGTAATCATGCAAGCCATGCCCGCGAGGGGTTTTCGCCATCGTGAGCGACCGTGTTGCTAAGACCAAGGTCGGATTTGCACTGCCGAAGCGCGCTTAGGGCCGCCCGTGTTGACCGCGAGCAGTGTGGGTGGTCCAAGTCGATCACGTATTTCGACCATCTGGTCGCGTGTGTCGCAACTAGTGAGGGGAAATTGGGGCTAGTGTGCATCCTTTTTATAGGGTAACTTGTATTACGTAACAAGTGTCTATACGATATTAACTAAAATCGTCATCTATGGTCAGCTGGCAATCATTGCAAACACGGTCAATAATTGATAAGTAATATTCCAACCGACGATAGACAAGTCAGTTTCATTTCGGTTAACTTTTGATATACCCAATTTTTTTAATATTGACTTTCTTCATGCAAAATTACTGGTTTATTAATGAACCGAGATAGATTAAAGTCGCTCGTTGGATTGAAAGACGCAATTGAATCCGTTCATACTTGGAGAAACTTGTTCTGTATGTCTCACAATATGGCTTGAGATCTCATTGACCAATTAACTCCTATTTTGAGGTCAAAAAGTAATCACAGACTGTCAATACATATTTAGGCTAGTATTTCAATTCAAAATGGCCAATTTATTAATATCTGTTCGTTGTTTAATGACGTTTGGCGTTTCAGAATATCAAATACCTCCAGTGTTGCCAGCGTATATTGATAACTTTACAATAATTTATTTATTAATTGATACATTACTCTACAGTACTTTACATTTCAATTCAGCAACGTTGGCCTCACTGGGTTGTTCACCCGTGCTGAGGCCCCCATTTTAAAATATGCGAATTTATACATTTAAACAAAAAACAACATTAAAATAATGATAAATTTACATCAAAATTAAAGATTAGAAATCAAAATCCAATTCTCACACCAAAATAAAAA
Organism: Hesperophylax consimilis; assembly: GCF_061612785.1. Classification (NCBI taxonomy): domain Eukaryota; kingdom Metazoa; phylum Arthropoda; class Insecta; order Trichoptera; family Limnephilidae; genus Hesperophylax; species Hesperophylax consimilis. The sequence continues at coordinate 37,144,674 of NC_142841.1, forward strand.
CATTAGAAGAGAATGGAAATCGGCATTTACAATGATCTATGTGCTTGTGCGTGCCGCTTGCCTTATACATTTTTTTGTGTTGCGTGTATATGTTTTATTCTCTTATGTTATAGAATTTCGGAAATATTGTCTTTATTGTTCTTTAATCCATTTTTTTTATTTTGTGTTTGATTTTATTTTTATTTTCCTCAATTTTTGTTTCCAGTGGAAGACTGTTGAATGCTTTAATTGCGTGGTATTTATGGTGTCTTTGTCCAAAGGTAGTGTTTACCGTCGGAGTTTTTATGTTTTTTTATACGCTTTTCTGACATGGATCGATAGTTGGAACTACTGATTGTTTTGTAACGATTACACTAGAAAGGTTACACTATTGACACGAGACCAATATTGGCAATGTAAATCGACATACGCTTGCAACACTGGCGCATTTGTCTGTAAATTAACGTCAGACGACTACTTATAAGTTAAAAATACTTATAAATTGACAAAACGTTAATATACATTGGCAGTTTACGTGTACTTTTTGACACTAAAAAGGGAGTTTATTAGTCATGAGGTTTTCTTCTTAACTTTTGTTCCTCCTAGTTGGAATGGAATCAATCGATCGCCTCTCGATCGTCCATGGTTCATGGGCATACGATTATTTCAGTTCCAAGAGCTTAGTTAGTCCAACCCCATTCATTAATACGTCAGTTATTTTGCATAACAAACGACATGATCCAATAAGTCGTTCACTTTCACAGCATGTCCGACAATTTGAAGGCCGCGCTAAAAGTACGGATTATGTCAACCGACTTGGGAATCTTATTCTGACCGTGCTCGCAAATATCGCTAACTGACCATAGATGTCGTATTTCGTCAATATCGTTGACATAAGGTTTTATCGATCGTCCATGCTAGACCACCAGTTGTCAATGTTTTCAGTTCACGAGTAGATTTCGATTGTGAGCATTTATTGGTAATCCTCTTTTGTTTGTACTGTATGAAGTGTATTTCGCTTTGGTAATGTTTCACGTGAGTGTGTTTTCGTCAAGCAATTTTTAACTATTAAATCATTTTAATTATTCATTTTATTTAATTTAAATTAACTGAAACATATATTTATCTCCTTTCGAAAAACATTTATTTTCTAACACGATTCATACATACAGTCATACTAGCCGTCGCCACGACGCGTCGTAACAATGTACTAAAATATTTTAAATTTATTTTACCAGTCAATGTTTCCATAAAGACTAAGTAGTTATGTGAACAATACTACCTTGATAAGTAAAAACACATTGTCCTCATTGAGAGTCTTAAGGAAGACACTGTGTTTTTACTTATCACGACCGAATAGATCTTCACGTCCAAAAAATCATCCCTACAATTTTTCTCAATCAATCTCAACCAATATTTTGAATTTTATTTTTCGTATTTTCTCTAATGTTGAAATATTTGAAGTATTAATTAACGACAGGTGCTCTGAAGGGATTTAAGTTTAAATTTTACGAAGCGTCAGCATTTTCTTTGAATTCTTTCTAAATTATGAATATAAAAATAAAATATTATTTAATTATCCTTTAAACAACAACAACATTGCAACAGTCTCAGATATTCGTGGTTTCAGAATAACCCTTGATAATAAACTACAATATAACCTTCGTATACATCAAATCACAAATAAAGCTGCTAAAATGTTAGGCCTCGTCATAAGAAACACAAAACATTTTAATAGCATCGATATCATTAAGTAACTCTTAATGCTATCTAAGCAACTTTGCCTATGTACGAAGTCATTTGGAGTTTTCATTAGTTGTTTGGTCTCCATTTTACAAAATCCACATAAACAAAATCGAATCAATTCAAAAAAAATTACTAAAATGTCTTTGTTACAATTCATTTGTAAGATTTAATAATTATGTAGAGGCAGCTTCATACTTTAAAATTGATTCACTATGTGTACAGAGGCATCATAAGAATACACTATTCCTGTATAAAGTAGTTAACAATAATATTCAATTCCCAGAGTTGCTAAACAAGATTCCATTCAATGTACCTGCGCGTTCAACACGCTCTTGTGTCCTGTTCAGGGTTGATCAAAGCAAAATGAACTCTAGGCAGAATTCTTGCCGGAACAGACTTTGCAATAATTACAATAGCGTATTATCCAAGGTTGAAATTTTCAGTTGCGAACTTAGCAAATACAAGAGGTCCATAAAAGAATATTTCTCTGATGGTTTGTGTATAATGTTTATGTCTCTATTGTTTATATCTCTATTATGATTTGATTTATATCCACAACCTCTCTCCATGGCTATAAATGTATTGTTTTGTAAATTTTTCATTTAATCGTTGTGATGTATAATTTTTTTTAATTCATATTCCTTTCTAACAAATTTAATTTACTTATTCCATATTATGCTGTCTCAGTAAAGTAGAGTAAAGAGGTAAAGTCACAAGGAGGAAATCCATAATTGGTTTTGATTTTACTATATAATACTTATGTACAAACTGATTAAATGTAAACTGTCGATTTCCCGAAAATAAATAAGAATTTAGTAGACGGGTGACCAAACTATTTCTTTTAGGCTTCTAATTAGGGGAACCTACAACAGTTTTTTTAATGTAAGGAATCAATGTTTTTAACTGTTCTTAATATAAATCCTAATGTTTTCAAACCCTTATTTACAATTTGCTGAATGTGGGCCTTGAAATCTAGTTTTTTTATTATTATCATGCCAAGATCTCGCAAATCCGTTACTCTTTCTGTTTCCGTTATTTGATTTATTGAACAGCTGTAAAATAGAGATGTTTTTTTTCTGGAAACGGCAAAGTTTTGCATTTTTCTACATTTAAATATAAATTGTTTTCTGAGCTATTTACCATGTCTAAATTATATTGAAAACAGTGATTTAAGAGGGTTATTTCCTTATTTACTTTAATATCTTCGGCGAATAGCAATACATTGATATCTTTAAAGCAGTTGAATATTGTTGATAATTGATATTGATTTCCATTTAAATCTACACGGATGGCATTTCTTGTGTATATTATCTACTAAGTGGGTGTGTAGCAAAGATCACGGTAGAAAATTGTTTATCTAGGTAGAATCGTTTTCTTTTATCAATAAGGTCATGATTGGGATTGTTAATTTGTTTGTTTTGTTTCATCATTATTTCATCATTTTAAGCCACGTGGAAATACCTTGGGTTTTTTATTTATCGTATATCGCTAATCTTAAGCTTATCTATAACATGTGATTTAATTATAATTATAGTAAATAATTTTGAAACTATCTGATATTATATCGATCATTAGGAGTTAAGAAATATTTGTTTATCACATCAACAACATAATATGACAGAATAATGAGGTGAGATACCAATGTATAGCGATGAGGCATTTAACTAAAGAAGGATGTTTTGTAGTAGAAGAGATCACTAAGGCGTGTGTAGTTATTATTTTTTTAATTTTGGAAAAATCTCGAATTATAATTTTTAACCACTGAACACATAACACTGCATAAAAAAGATTCTGTTGCATTTAGGAATAGAACACGTTGCCGGGTTTTTGGGTTTGCCACTGAGTTAAGCCACAAATTCATTGTAAACAATATTAGTGACTCTCGAACGAAATATTGAAACAGCAAAATTAGAAAAAGATTCAGTTTCATCTAGGAATTGAAATTATGATCTCAATCTTGCTGCACGGAGAAAACTTTATGATAATATTGTTAATTTATCATAAATCTGTTCAAATTATTTGATTTCATGTTAAAAACGGGACTGGAGGCCATATAATTGATGAATGATTTGACAAATTTCATAAAAAACTATCAGTAAAGCACAAATATGTTATGAGGAAGTCGGAACACGTGTTCTTCAAATTGACCGGTCAGTGGCTGAGTTGACATAACGATTGGGTCCCGCCCAGGCGTAGTGTGTTCAATTCCTCGGCTGGCTAAGTCCTCCATCACAACACAAGCAACATTTCCTAATGGTAGCTGGTAGTAGGAGATTTAAAAATATTGTCAGGTTATTCGTAACCCGGGAATGTTTGACTTTCATTTAAAAAGTCAAATAAATATATTATTTAGGTGTCCAAAAAAGCAAACTTATAATTTTTCTCAATCAATCTAAACCTAAAAAAAATTTCAATTTTATTTTTCGTCTCTTCTCTAAGGTTGGAATATTTAAAGTATATATAAGTACCTACACTTTGTCATTTTGCTATTGGTCAAATTGACAGCCCTGGAATTCTGACTTAGAGAGTTGCCAAACCTGAGGTAGCAAGAATCTGTGATTTGCATTGAAAGCAGTGGACATTCTTTAATCACCAGCCCAAATCAGCGGGCATTCCTCTTGGCTGAGGTTCGACGAACACATTCGCCAATATTTGTGAGCATCAGTTTTGCATATGGAGCATTGAACATTGGATTGATTGAATCGGATGGCATCTGCCGATCCTGGTTGGTTAAGGGGGACCCTTTTGGAGACCAGCAGCGTGAGGCTGTTTTGCATTGGACTACAACATTATTTTTTGGATAAATTATAAACTGGGAGTTGCTGTGAAGAACTGGAATCTACTACTTCGCATCAAGAACGAACTGGTATCACACCTTCATTTTACCTATGCAAGCCCTTTACCAGACAGATTTAATAGTAGGATGCTAATTAATTTCTTTTTTATTATGTTTTTTTTGTGGTAATACATTTAAGTCTTCTTAAATATTTTTTTTTTATTTCTAGATAATAAACCCATCCTTACTTTATTTGTTGCCACTTAATCCCACGGTAACAAAGCCTAAAAAGGTAAGTTTTTAGTTTAGACCTGAATTCAGTTCTGAACCTGAAGCTTGTTACGTATAAATTAGTTTCGTTAAAATGTATTTAATGCGTAGGTTGTTTAATGTTTTACATCTAAATAAGATACCACAGGAGTTATTATATGTCACTCTTCATTTATTAAAATCGATAATTTGATAATTCCTTGCCAACAGATAATTCGTTACCTAGTAAGTGATGATTCCCCATTAGGTAAGGGTGTTAGGTTTAAGCACCAATGGAAATGTATTATGTAATGTAGTTATCTGGTTGCGAATATAAGGTACTTGCTCAGAGACGTACGTGAGATAATATCCACTTCATCATCACTCAATCACCCAGTTTGATAGTTTGCCAGAGTTTCATAATAAATAATACAAAATGATTTGAGCACTGTACAGATAATCTCAAGAAGTTTATTTAGAATAGATTTATTCATGCCATGGAGGCTTTTACACTATACATTATTATAGGTAAGTTATTCAGGAGTACAATAATATAATAAGCTGAGTATGAATAATATAAGCAGGTACAATGCAAGTTTTCATAGAGAGTTCTATTGTACAGGGTTTTCCAATAAGAGGTGTTATTTGGAATAGCCCGCTATTTCGGTAGATGTTACTTTTGAAGCTGTCATTTTTTGACATTTGACAAGTAGAAACTACGCCATAAAAATGGAAGATACACGCTTCAACAAAACATTAAAACTATAAAAATTCTCTTGAGTGAATAAAATGCAAATCATCTTGAGTGATGAGGCCCATTTACACCTCGGTGGCTTAGTCATCAAGCAAAATTGTCGCATCTGGGGCAGGAAAACCCAAGAATTATTTTTAAAAAGCCTCTTTATGGTCCGGCGGAGTCATTGGACCTTACTTTTTCGAAAATGAGGCTGGAGCAACAGTTACGGTGAATGCATTGCGCTATCGAGAGATGATTAATGATTTTTTACGGGCGGGATTGGATGGTATTGATCAACGTTTACTTTCAACAAGACGGCGCTACGTGCCACACAAGCAACGAAACCATTGATATTTTACGATTGAATATCAAAATAACACCTCTTATTAGAAAACCCTGTACAAAGGAGTTATATATAGCTCCATATGGGTTTAAAAGAATATGTTGCTAATTTATGTAAGATCTTGGGGATAATAAACTACCTAATATTTGCTATTAGTAGTACATTTTACTTACATTTTTTTTCTCCTACTTCTCTTGATTCTATATGTATATCTACAATAATATAATATACACTCCTTTTCCAACCACAAGTTAATGCTTCTCTGGAAGAGTAGTATTAAATATTGTCATTGTAAATTGTAAATCTTATATCTTATTACTTATATATACCCTTTAATAAAAAATAAAAAAATTAAACTCTTAATGCGATCGTACTGAACTCCGTAATTTAATTAATTTTATACGTGAATTTCTTTATTACAGTTTGTACATGTTTAGTATGTAGCAAAAATAAAACTAATTATTTATTTCCTCCTTGTGACTTTACCTCTAATTATATAACATACGAAAATATAACAAAATTAACAAAACATCTCTAATGACAAATAAGAAAAACCTTTATTATATGGAGATTATTACCACGCAGGTGGTTAGTTACGTTTAGTGATTTAGCAGGAGTGGCCGGGTTCATCGGGTGGGGTGTGTTCAGGATGCGCCTGCCAGCTGCGTGACATGCCAGATCGGAAGAGACTGATTTGGGAAGACCCTTTGACCTCTCCAACTGTTCTCTCGGACCATCGCCTTGCGCCGCAGTGGTAGGAATATATTCACATTCCGATCCCGAGATACCTACGCAACCCTCATATATATTACCCTCCCTTCCTTAAAACAGACACTCCACACAGCATCTCAAAATATGGCGTATAACTATAATTTCCCTCAGGGTTCCCTTTTATCATTTATTAACTTTCAAAAATACATTTTTTTTACTATTAAGTCCCGTTAAACTGATTGATATCAGTTTGTCAACGGGTTCTTTTAACAAATACTTTTTAAATACATATACAATTTTAACAAGTACATAAAATATACAAATAATTACATTAGTACAAAAAAATTCTTTCACACAACCATTTTTTTAACATACATTTCCTTCTGTGAGTCAATTCACAGCTTTTTAATGAGTTTGGTAACATGTTGTAAATTATTGGAACGAGGTATTCTAGAGTTCTTTGACCGTATTTATTCAGGTATCTGGGAACTACAAGTCCATCGTTTGCAATTAGTTTTGTATTATGAACATGTGTCACTATTTTATTATGTTCAGATTGAGAAGTATGCTGACTCGCAATTTTAAGCCACAATATAGCACGAACAGATAATAAATTTATAGAATTGTATAGTAATGACTTTGGGACGTTATTTCTTTGTTCGTATTTAGTTTTGTTTAATAATAATTTTACCAAAGAATATTGTACATTTTGGACTGAAAGAAGATTTGTTTTTGTTGAATGTCCCCATGAAGTTATTCCATATCTTATTAGGGATTCCGCCAATGACAGGTATACTATTCTAAGGGTATTTTCTGGAACAAAAAAACTTCAATCTATAAAGTTTGCTCACGATAGCTCTAAGCCGTGTGCAGACTTTTTGTATATGTATATCCCATTTAAAATTACAATCAATTGTTAAGCCTAGATATACGTATTTTGAAACCAGTTCAATATTTTAACATAAGCATGGTTGTATTACAAAGTTATGGGTGCAATTAAAATCATGAGAAATAATTTTAGGAGTTATGGTGATGTTATTATGAGGAGATCTGATGTGCATAAGCTTCGTTTTTTTAGCATTGATTATTAAACCTACATCATGTAGGTTTAATACCTTTGTAGAGTTAATGTAAACAAGGAAAAACTGAGCTTATTTCGGGCCAATGCCTTTGTGTTTCCTCCCTCCTTTAACAAGGGTCTTCTGAAGACCCAAGTTCAGTATTTCCTTTCCTTCAAAAGACCCTTCACACAGCATCACATTAATTGACGTCCTGAGCGAAATTATCTTAAAACTCATGTAAAAAAATAAAACGTAAAATTCCGAATAATTTAATCACTGATAATACATGATTTCATATTACATTTATAAATCCGCGATCGGACCATCATATATCTTCGGCTTAATTACCTACATTGGTTCTGTTTTTTAATCTATTGTTTCGTAAAGCTATGAAAAAATAATCATCAAATGTAAGTGGTGGATTACTTGTACTTGCAATTACTATGCCTCTTTTTTTATTTTATTAATTTTATTTTTTAAGAAATACAAAAATTATCCTATAATTTATAAAAAAAAAATCATATACCTAAAAAGTCACAACTTACATGTTTATTGGTAACCAAAGAAGGCGAGGTAGATTGTGGTCTACTACCGTAATGTAGGTACTGTCAGTGTTGTTGTCTGTCACAGTATATGATACTTTTTATTTGTAAGAATTTCATATTGGTAACCAAAGTAGGCGAGGTAGATTGTGGTCTACTACAGTAATGTACTGTCAGTGTTGTTGTCTGTCACAGTATATGATACTTTTTATGTGTAAGAATTTCATATTGGTAACCAAAGTAGGCGAGGTAGATTGTGGTCTACTACCATAATGTACTGTCAGTGTTGTTGTCTGTCACAGTATATGATACTTTTTATGCGTAAGAATTTCATATTGGTAACCAAAGTAGGCGAGGTAGATTGTGGTCTACTACAATAATGTACTGTCAGTGTTGTTGTCTGTCACAGTATATGATACTTTTTATGTGTATGAATTTCATATTGGTAACCAAAGTAGGCGAGGTAGATTGTGGTCTACTACAATAATGTACTGTCAGTGTTGTTGTCTGTCACAGTATATGATACTTTTTATGTGTAAGAATTTCATATTGGTAACCAAAGTAGGCGAGGTAGATTGTGGTCTACTACAATAATGTACTGTCAGTGTTGTTGTCTGTCACAGTATATGATACTTTTTATGTGTATGAATTTCATATTGGTAACCAAAGTAGGCGAGGTAGATTGTGGTCTACTACAATAATGTACTGTCAGTGTTGTTGTCTGTCACAGTATATGATACTTTTTATGTGTAAGAATTTCATATTGGTAACCAAAGTAGGCGAGGTAGATTGTGGTCTACTACAATAATGTACTGTCAGTGTTGTTGTCTGTCACAGTATATGATACTTTTTATGTGTATGAATTTCATGTGTATGAAGTGTTTATTATCAGGCGAAAATTATGAGAGGCAATGTGTTAAATTAGTATTCTTTAAGCTGTACGATTATAATGACTTAGACCCCAAATCTGGTATGTTGAAAAACAATTACAAAAATAAAAATATAAAAAAAATAATGTGAAATCGCACAAGACTCCTAACTGTTTCAAACCGTCTGGAGCCAGAGAAGGTAGTGGGAATAGGAAGAAGATGGGGAAGAGGAAGGTGGGAAAGTACCTAGCTATTCAGATCTGGTCACCAAACACTGCCAAAGCTATTTCAAAGAAAGTTATAATTCTGAAGATGGTCTCACACCAGGGCGATACTATGAGTATATTCCACTCTGGAACGTACCGCAAATTTACAATATATTATTTAAAAGGAGTAATTTGAGAAATTTCACAAATAAAATTTAATTGCGCACACCGTAATTTGAACCCGCGCCCTGCTGCTCGCTAGTTGAGTACTACCTAAACGAATGACAAGACATAGATTGACATTTAATTTTTTTCCAAGCGAGGTGTTAAAGAGACACATCCATGATTTTAGATTTATTTATTTATTTATTTATTTATTATTTATTAACGCCCTATTGCGCTTTTACATAAAAAGTTGACAGTATATGTATATAAGTGTAACATGTACATGGATAAAATAGCTAAATATAATTTATTCATAAGGTAATTAGAAAATAATATGGTAAAGTAAATGTATGAAGGTATAAAAAAGTATGAAGGCTAGACCTTTTTTTTTAAAGCTAATAAATACTACAAGTTAATACTTAGCAAAAAGGTCTAAAATTAGTTGCCTATTTGAAAAAATTATCTTTACTGGACCATTAAAATGGCTACTATGTTGAGGTGGAACGCATTTTGAGATAGAAGAAATACCAAATGGTCAAGTGAAAACAGGACTTCGCTACCCTCAGCCAAAAAGTAAATAAGACTCCTAGTATCAGAGTGAAAAAAAGCAATAATCTTTTCAAGAACGAAATTCTATATTCGAAAATGGTTGAACAATTTCATCAGAGGTAATGAATGATTAGCACAGGGAAACGCCCACGACAAACTTCTACCGGTATGTATCTTCAGTGGGTTCGAGTATATAAGATGATTTTCAATGATGGATATATTATCTTATGAAATTTAATTAATTTCTCTCCTTGAAATCAAACTTTAATCTCGATTATTATGTTTAAAATTCGAAACAGTAAATAATTTAAAACTGTGATCATTAGCATAATGATTTTAGTTGGCTTTGTGTATCTGGATTATTTTGTAAAATCAAGTAGTATATGACGAGTTACAAAAAAAAATTTTACCAATAACCGTTGCCATGATGACTACTTATTTATGTATTATTGAAACTATATTAAGTTAGAAAACAATATAAAAATTAACCCATAAAAAAATTTATTTTACGAAGATATTAATAAAATTAAATGAATTAAAAATTATATGGACATATTTTTTGATTTGACTGAGAATCGAACCTACCTCCCCAGGGACTAACTAAAATAAGTGATTACCGCTATCACAGCCAAATACTAATAATGAAAACGAAAAATAATTAACTTTTCGTTCTAATAAAATGCAGGTACACTTGAAATACTAATTGTAAACACTGACACTATTATGTTGACAAATTTCGGTATGTAAAGCGTGTGTCGTGAAGTTGGTGCTTTGAAGCGTGAAAAGTAAAAATTTTGAGTTTTTTTTTTTACGATATGTTGTATCCAGATAGCAGCTTTGCCAGGGTGTAACTCAATACGCGAGGGATGGCAATGTACGCGGGGTTAATTTTCTACTTATTGCTGTGAGATTTGCTCCCCTATCTGCTGGGAGCTGTAGAGTTTGGGATGTGATTGTATACTCCATGGTTGCCAGATGCGATAATCGAACAATATTGGATTTCCTGTTTAACAAAGCATTATCTTTATTCCATTTTCTCATTTTATGTCTCTAGATATATATAATAAACGGGAGGGTTAACCCTCGAGTGTGGAAAGGCTTTATTTCTTTAGTGTGTAGCAAAATTATCATCGATCGTTAAGGGTAAATGCAGGAAACTGTATTATTATTTTTGAGATCTCACGAGGAGATCCTGTGTTAACAAAATCCTTTGTTAATGGAGAACTCAAAATGATGGTCACTAATAAAAAGTTGTCCAAAGAGGCTATATTCAGTCCATAGTAGAGTGAAGACACTAACCCAGGTAATGAGACATGGAACTGGCTAGCTAAAGATGAAAATGTTAGGACGATCAAAAAATTGTACCTACACTTTCGCCATAACGTTACTTTAAGGTTGTTATACTGCCTTCTGCGCAAGCGTGATAAGAGTTTGTACGATTGTAGTAACGTATGCGAAATTTGCTTTATGGCTATTAGTTCGAACATATCTGCTACAAAACAGACTGCACCAAGGAACAGGAGAGTTACCATCTATAAAGTAAATTGCGTAGCGTCTTCTTCTAACTTCAGTCATGGTTCTGTCACTTCTGCCCACCAATAAGTTGAATTTTGAGATACTGGACATATTCCCTACATCCCAGAAGGATGTATTTTGAAATTGTATATTTCCTGTATACTTATTCTTGCAGGAAGCAGTGCAAAAGTGGCTTGCGACAAACCGTAGACCTTCTTTTGGGAAAGAATACAGAAGGTGGATCTCTTAACAAAGTGCCTTAAAATACGATGCAGGTCTTTGAACTTTTGCGTAAACAAATTGTAAAACAAAAAGTATCGATAATTTTTGACTTTCCCTCGTAGACTAAATGCTGTTGAAAATAGATCTCTAAGATAAACTATCGTTAACGGAGTTACAAAATATGTGGGGATCCACAAATAATGAAAAGCAGACGTAAGCGCAATGATCAAGGTGGTCCATCATTTTTCATAGTTAGTTAGATTTTTGTTGAAAGAAAAAATAATATTATTCTATAAAAAATCCACACATCTCAAGGAGGGTTGATCTCTCACTGAGATGAAGAACCTTTCATTACTTTGCTAGTTTTATTGATGCGCCTGCCTCATATAAAACAACAGTAAACCTCCTTTGCGACTGCTCGGCTGTGGGGTACCCTAAATCCACTGAATACATAATTATTAGTAGAGTGATCAATACACATTTGAAGGAAAAGTGTAGTTGCCAATAAGGAACTTGAAAGAAAAATATTATGACTCAAAAAACATTCATTTATATAGATTAAGAAATGTTGATCCTAAATTTAGTATTCAAATTATTGACCTCAACACAGGTTTGTCCTAGTGAGGTTAAAAATTCTAATGTAAACAATTATACAATTTACAAAGAAGCAATTAAAATCAAACAATAAACATTAAAAATTAAACATAAACAATAGACAGAAATAAATAAGCAATGAACAATACACAATAAACAATAAAAACCAAACAATAAACAACAAATATAAACAATAAACAGTAAGCAATAAGCAATAAACAATGAAAGTATTGTACTGGATATTATCTCCATATATAGTTACTAATAACTAGATCATTGTAGAAATGTATTATATATTTGTACATCACCCTTGAGGTGATTTTGCACAAAAACAGCGCTATACAAATCTACAAATATTATTATTATTATTTATTATAAATAAACAATAACCAATAAACAATAAACAATAAACAATAAACAATAAACAATAAACAATAAACAATAAACAATAAACAATAAACAATAAACAATAAACAATAAACAATAAACAATAAACAATAAACAATAAACAATAAACAATAAACAATAAACAATAAACAATAAACAATAAACAATAAACAATAAACAATAAACAATAAAGAATAAACAATAAACAATAAACAATAAACAATAAACAATAAACAATAAACAATAAACAATAAACAATAAACAATAAACAATAAATAGTAGACAATTAGAACCGCAATAAACACAAACGCCCTCTGATTCGTCGGCGGGTTCTGACAGATCTTGAGCAAAGTTGCGCTGCGCAGACTCGCACACGGGTTACCATTGTGGTATACAAATTGTCTCATAAAAAGTCGTGTGTTTTTTTAAATCTTGTTAAGAGGAACGGATGTGCAGACCTTTTCATACAAATCTTAAATTTGAATTTGAGGCCGAAATACCCAACTAAACTGAAAAAATATTTAAATGGTAATAACTAAAAAAAACTTACCTTTCCTACTATGTAAATATAATGAACATAAAATTTAAAAAATATGAATTGTCGAAAAAACTATTTTGATGATTAATAAATTTTCAAACGACCGATTTACGTTTGAAAACAAATTTGAGGTACATAAAATCAAAATTCAGACACATCTTAATATGCCGAAATCACGGGTCACTGTGTTCGTATACGCTAATCTTCGACACTGCCCAACCGATTCTAATGAAATTTTGTGAATGTGTATGATTGGTTTAATATTAATCTAAAATATTTATTTTTTAATTTTTTCAACGAATTTTTTTTTCAGCGTTATAATCCAAAAATACATACAACCAAATTTTTTATTTTCTCTACACCTGACCATCAATATTTTTGTTGCGATTTTACGAAAATTTATAGGAAATAAAAAAATAAGTTGCAATTAATTTTTAAGTTTAAAAAAAGAAGGTTATTATTATATTTTTATTGGAGAAAACACAGATGCAGACAGTAATAAACATGACAGTAAAAAACATTAATTGGAGAATTCGCCTGCATTCTAACTGTTTCTCACAGATTAACGTTAGTTGTGAAAGCTTTATCTAATAATATTGGAAAAAGAACGATTGATATGAAATATTATTCACCAAATCACGCTACATTAAATTAAAATTCATTGCTATAATTAAAATCAACAATATTGTTTAGACTTTATTTACCTCATTTATAACATATATTTTTATACATTACCCATTAAGAATTTTCATTGTATTTATTTCTCTTGAATATGAGAAGAATATAAAATGACATAAAAAATGATATCGAGTGTTTTCTGTGGATCTTATTCGTACGGCAATCTGTCACACTGTGAAAGATTGTCATACCTCAAGGCAGTTTTACGCGTATAGAACGGTACCGGTCGAATTTTTACTTATTTTCTACTGAACAATAATCACAATCTGCTGAAATGATCGATATCAAATAAAACGTCAAAACAATATCTACGATGGATGTGACTTGCGCATGTATTCTCAGTATGTCAAATGCATAAAATATCCAACAACAGATAAAAGGCGGACTACATAAAATGAGGTCTATATAAAATGTGCTCTATATAGAAGAGGGTCTGTATTAGGATAACGTCTGCTCGGGCCCACAGTATTTTTTTTTATTTAAAACACAAATAAATAAAGCAGCACATATATGTACAAGATATTTGCTATACCTTTTGATTACAAAAATAATTCTTCAGTTTGGTCTATTATTTTGGCCTCAAATACAAATTTAAGTTCTGTGTGAAAAAGGCCGCGCAGCCATTATTCTTAAATAATTATTACGGGATTTGTTGATTTCATACCGACTGGAGTGGAATTGACGTTACTGTTAACTGACAAAACCGAGGTACGTATGACGACACGCGTACCCCGTCAGAGTTCGATCGCTTTGGCGGGCTTGAAAAATAGAATGAAATCGACATTTGTAAAAAAAAAACTGGATTTAAAGTTGAAGGTAAACTTTTATGTAAATGGTTGTAAATTCCTTATTTCAACAGACCGTTAGGTACCAGGTGGTATCAGACGAGCCAATGAAATTGATTATCTATTCTGACAAGAAATAAGTTTGATATATTTCACAGACGACCAACGAATTCAGGGGTTGCGGACCGAGGACCGAGGACCTATCGTAAAAAAAATCTTATTTCGGTTGTATGCGAGTAATTCTGGTTCAAGAATTCAGATTTGTTTTGAATTTAACTGTCATTTTCAAAATTGGAACCGATTGTGTGAAGAATTAAGAAAATTATTAATTTTCTAAATTAGAACGTATTTGTCAAGAATTCAAACTATTCCGTAATTTTTCATGTTTCTATGTTAGGAATAAAAAGACTAAATTCGGCCCGTTTTTTTAAACTAAAATCCACAGTTTTATTATTGTTAGTGAAATTTTGCACAATTGACCTTCAAAACAAGAGAAAGATCACTATCTACTTCTGTTTTCTAAAAACCCAGCGTAAAGTCATCTAGAAAACTATAGTTGCAGCACGTTCCAGAGGTAAGTATCGGACTGGTGAAATAATGCAGATGCCATAGTCCCTCTGGCTCCGGACAGTTGGAAACTGTTGAAGCTCATGCGGAATTCACACTAAAAGACTCCTGAACTCCTTTAAATTGCTAGCTAATTAAATTTATTTTCTGTCATAGACATATGAATATTAGTAGACCTGCCCTAAGTGATTAAAAGCGTATTATCCCCACTCCCCATACCGGTTCCATTGGAGCCGGCTGTGCTCGCGTATGGCCTCAAGTGAAATTTGAAAACGTGACGTCATCATTCTTGTGCGAACTATGGTCGAGGCATCATCGGTTCATTTTACGAAATAACACGGCAAAATGTTGACTTGTGCTATGAAAATTTGTAAAAATAGATGTGAAAAAGAGAATAAACCCAATTGTATTACATTCCATATATAAGCATTATTTTACTTTATTTTAAGCATATTCACATCGTATAATATGGATCAGTTGTAGAAACATAATATACTATCACATCGAGAAACGTCTGGACGCGAAACACAAAGCTGGTTGGTTGCTGGGAAGTAAATTATGAACATTTATAAAAGTGTCTTAACTAAATACTTAAACGAAATATTCGACTCTGAAAATAGAAGAAATTTTTTTTGCCGAATTTGGACTTTGCAAATTTGTTCATAACGTGGCGAATAATTTGCGCTCCCATGCAAAAATGTCTATTCATTCAAAAGCAGATTTTACTTTTAAGAAGTAAATGGTGATATTATAATGCGAGATGCCTATTTACTGTCAGATTGATTTATTGACGAATCACAGTCAGCTTCACTCCCTTCGTTCTTCAAAAGTTGATTTTACCCCTCGCCATTATCTTCTCGTCTATTAATTCCTATGTCTGTGATTTTCTGTTCATTTTTATTATTCTCTATATTTGTTTTTTTTTAAAGTTTAATTTTATTTTTGTTTCCACATTTATCACATTATTACAATCAATTCTACGAATACAACATAATATGCCTTTTAATTTACCAAATGGACTAATACACACGAACACAACATTTATATAAACATCACAAGTACACGAACACTATACAAGACAACAAAGTATATTGTACACGAATACAGTAAAGAATGAAAGTGGTAAGAAAAGCATTGGCCATAAGGGTATCCAAATTTAAATGCCTAAAAATGGAGAATCGAATAAGTAAATTTAAAAAAAAAAACAAGCGTTGAAACTTAAGTTAAGTGAACATAATTATAATGTCCTTTTATGTTGAATAACTGTAAGAATATAATGTGTTATTCTTCTAATATGTGAAATGATTATTTTCATGTGTATTCATATGATATTACTGCATTTATGTAGTTAGGAAGTGAAATAGTAATATTTCTTTAACTATACATTATTTAAAAAAGAAGTGCGACTACTATAGTACAGGCGTGAGCCTAGTTGGTAGTTGAGAGCATACAAATAAATTGTGATGTATGTTTAAATATAAAAAAAGAATCGATCATCAATTTCTTCATCGTACAAGCACGCCCCAGCCCGGCACACTTCCACCCGTTTATACATTCAGTGTCCTGAACTTAAGTCATACCGTAATCAAGCATTCGAAAGGTCCGATTCACGCAGTATTTGTCCGTAATGGATAGTCGACGAGAAAAGCTGTAAAATTCTTCCATTCTCCTTTCATAAAAGACTTAATCCGATCTCTCAAACAAGTTAGTGGCCTGTCCTTTTATTAGTCGCTTTACGTGGCAAGTGGGAGGGCCACCCTCGTTAATCTAGCCCCGTACACTTCTTTAGAAAGCCCTTCTGTGCTTGTCGTTTATGTTTAACTGTCACTGGTTTAATATCCTATAAGGTACATTTATAGATGAATCTTGGACTGTACCTACATGCTATCTATTAATATTTATAAAATTAATTCACTTTATAACACCACCAGTCAATCTAAGGTTCCCACTGCGATCAAACGCAGCGGTTTTGGAATAGCTGAAAACGCCAAACCGCGTACAAATACGCATTGCGGCTAGCGTCTTTAATTAATTCTATTTCATGGTGGTACCGAAATAGAATTAAGTAAAAACGTACGTGTTTGTACGCGGTTTTGGGTTTTCATCTACTCCAAGACCACTGAAAGGGAGGTAATTATGCCTCGATAAAAATGACCCATTTCCATACCCAAAAATATCCCATCAAAAACGTGGTTTCAATAACTCTTTTTTCAAAAAATAAATTTCCTCACGTATTAGAATGGGATTTGGACAAAGACACCGTTCCCTCTCACCTTTCCTACTTACAATGATCTAGAAGTGCGAACTTTAGACTTCATGTTTTTGGTTGTCCCTCTCTAAACCAATATCCTCACTTACATCAAGCCTTAAAATTTCCTCCTAGATGTTGAACGAAGGGTTCAACATCTCATTTTTTTGACACCAGTCTACCTTATTTGCATATTTAAATAATGTTAAAATATAATTTCATAATGGCCTACAACACTGTTGGAAGGTGAAAGTCAAAATATATAAAAAAATAAATAAAACACGAACTTATTTAAAGTGTTTTTTTATTATCAATACCTAACTTACTTAAATTTTTTTTTATCTTAGAGTTTTGATAGTTGAAATAATTTTCAATTTTCGATTTTTATACCGATTTGTTTCTTGTAATCCCTACCCGTATTCATTTGCAAGTATTGCTAATGATGAACGCTGTTGGGACATGTAGGCACGGAAATCTGTTGTAGTAGTAGTGTCAACGTAATTGGCACGTTTCATGTGAAGGTTTGGAAAGAGGAGGACACAATAGTATTGATTGCATTCCTCCTTGCATTATACTATCTTCGGGTTAAATGGACTGAAGTTCCTCATCATATATGATTGAACTTATTTATTCCGAATCAGCGGTTGTTGATTTCTTTGAATATATATTTTTTTAAAAGCCATAATATTATTCACTGGGGTCTCTTGTTGCGATAATTTCATATGTGACAAAATCTGATAGACCCAATCTAAATAAATCTGTTAATATTGAAATAAAATTATACTGAAATTGTAATCTTCATTTCCAGCAAATGGAAATATGAAATACACCCTGATAATACTTGACATAATAATATCTAAGACACTAGTTCTCACAAGTTAGCGCGGCCCAACGTAATAATTCTACAGATCCAGTTATCTACAAATGGTTTAATTTGAGATACTAACCAACTTCCGATCGTTAGCGGGGCAATTTATAGGCCCTAAATAACTACACAGATATCTCGGCACAATGCATTGATACCCTTGAAAGTTATTTCAAAGGAAATCAAAATACACGGTGTCCGGAAATCTACATCACACAAAGACCCCAGAAAACATTTTTTCGATAGTTCGAATTTTTTAAAATGTTTTATTTTTTTATTTGCAAACTAAAGGACTAAAACTTTTGGAGCCGAATCCAACTTTCTACGCACATATACGTTAAATTGATGATACACAGAGAAAACTTACTGATAAAGAATATTTCTAATTTATGAAGACTCTCTTCAATTATTCATTTTACAGTTAGAAACGGGATTGTAGGCCCTTAACGAATGAATTAATAGGTTTCCTGAATAATATTATAATTATATTATAAATAATTTAATAAAATAACAATGAATTGTCACGATGTCAGAAAACGTGCTATTTTTAATAAATCAGCAGTACTTAATTTTCTCCATGTGTGAACCCCCTAGCGACCGATTGACCTACAAAAATTAGATCCCCCACTCGATTTACTCTAAAATGAATGCTCAAGCGATGTAAATTCACTTGTGTAGGTAACCGGAAAACTCAAAACAAAAACAATCCAATACACCTCTAAACGTCATGTAAAGTGATGAAATAAAAACGGAGTTATGTAGGTTAGCTTTTCATAGACTATTTTTAATGACAAATATCACTTTTTAAAGGTGTGTTGAATTGTCACTGGGATGAGTTATCATGACACCAGATTCACCAGTTTCAGGCTTGTACCACGAGTTTCCGGACTCTGTGCATATTTATTCACACTTCTGGAATGAATTTATTTATTTTATTTCACTGAATCTAGCAAAGTTACTATTTTTTATTCCCAAAAACTTCAAACTATCCAGAGCCAGTGGGACTAAGACATCTCCTTTTGGGATAGGTTGTGAGGGAGTGGATATTACCTGGGTTTGTATCTTACGTTACTCAACACTCCAGAACAAGGTCCTTTACTAATACTATTACTGATCAGTTAGTATAAGCTTCATCCTTTGAACCACCGTGTATCACGCATTGAAATCAGACATGGTCCCTTCCTTAGCCGTTCTGAATGGTATCAGTTAGTTACAGGGACAGTTGCAGCCACGGATCAATATTATGTCAGTGGACTTCCTGACCGAGGAACTCTATTCAGAGAAGCTCACAGAGAGAAGGGAGAGGAGAGGGGGGGGGGGGATAAATAGTATTATCTAAACCAAATCAAATTATCTTTGAGATGTATTTAAAATAAACGATGATGTTTCTTAGTAATAAAATTGAAAAATGTTAACAAATCGAAACTTTGAAAGAATTATAAAGAATTATAAATTTATAAAGGTTAATAGTTTGTAACCAATGTTTTATTATCTTCCCTTTGTGTAGGGAATTAGGAAAAAGCTATGATTTCGTAATTTGTGCCATTATAAATATTTTTTAACTTTCAACCTTCAACGAAAAATGACGCCAATTTTCAATCATGCACTTTGACAATTTTTTTGGATTTTATCTAAAAAAATGCATCCAAGAATAATTATTTCTCATTACAATGCACAAATCAAATAAAAAAAAATTCACCGCGTTCCAAAATTTCACTTAAATTTAGAGGTTAGAGAAAGTCAAGTATGTCCTTAACACCCTTATATATTATATCAACTTTCAACTTTGTAATAACTTTCATATTTTGAGTTTAAGGGGCTCTTAATTGGAATTAAAGGTGAATGAATGAATTAGGCTCGAAATTATCCAAATTGAATTGCAATTTTTAGATCATGACCCCATGTGCATCAATTTACCGGTGAAGCTTTAAAGTAAGCTTTTATAATAGATTAATACATACACAACCAACTATCAGACAAACTCACTAACCAATAGGTTAAAGTAAGCTTTTCTAACAGATTACAACTAACAATACATACACAACCAACTATCAGACACACTCACTAACCAATAGGATGCATGAACTGGGCAAAAAGTTTTTGTGTACTGTTAATATATTTACTGACTCAATTTATAGAACTAAGCGTAATCTATGTCAGCACTTCTTTAAATCCTACAAATTATAGTAGCGTTAGTAATATAGTTTTAGTGATTTGTTTTCTATGTAGTATTGTTCTAGTTTCTATATTAGTATTGTTATAGAAACTAGAACAATACTACATAGCTATGTAGTATTGTTCTAGTTTTTATATTATTTTATGTTACTGTTACATCTTTTACTAATATTGTTTCTTATTCTGTTTATCAGTTTAACGTAATTTTATCCTTTAAAAACTTTGTATCTATGTTTCCATAGCTCACTAGGTAAATTCTGTTTTTAACATCCTAGTAAAAGCCCGGCTGGGCGTAAAACCAAATTATTATTTTTTTGTCTCCTCAAGTCACATGATCACCCTTGCATACGTCAAAAAACTCCTACACATCACCAGCATCCCCAAAGATGAAGTATGCCCCGAGGGAAATAACTTTACTCAGAGCCTCCTATCTGAAAAACAAAAAGCAACTACATTAATTAAGAATATACATACACGGAGAAAACTTGATGATATGAAATATTGTTAATTTTTAAAAAATGTGGTCAAATCACTAGTTTTCCTGTTAAAAACGGGACTAGAGGCCTATAACGAATGATTTTAGAAATTTCAAAACTAAAAACAAAAGACGTGATTTTCTCACGAAAACGGCGCTATATAAATAATCAAATCATTATTATTATCTATAGAGCATGAATATATTATGAGGATGTCGGAACACGTGTTCTTAAAAATGATACCATTGTCGCATCTCGTCCATTAAGAACACTTTTTCAGATACATTCTGAATGATATATTTTTTTTCGAATGATGTGTTTGGCTGCACAAGAAAAGACTGTAAATAATAAGCACCCGCACACATCAGCCTGAGGGCTAATAACCTGGGTAATGATTTATATCCAGCCATTATGAAAGAAAGACGATTCAAATCACAATTCACATTTTAATTACAAGTATTGTACTGGTATACAGAACGTACAAAGGGGTGTAGCTTATAGGTACTTCCTATTTCTTAGAGCCAACCCAATTCACAAGAAATAGTTAAATATATTTAAATACAACTGGGTTTTAATACACAGATAGAAAACTGAGACAATCGGAATTCTTTCAGTGATAATTTCAGATTGGAGCACATTGTGCATCATCGATACAGCAAATGGCGTAGCCGACTGCTGCAACAGTGGCCAGTTCAATTGGTAGCCAGCAGAAATTGGCCAGCCTTTAGGTGAAAAGCATCATTGGCTGATTCAGTCGGTAGCCAGCAGGAATCGGCCAGCCTTTAGGTTGACAGCATCAATGG
This sequence comes from Hesperophylax consimilis, assembly GCF_061612785.1. Classification (NCBI taxonomy): domain Eukaryota; kingdom Metazoa; phylum Arthropoda; class Insecta; order Trichoptera; family Limnephilidae; genus Hesperophylax; species Hesperophylax consimilis. The sequence goes on from NC_142841.1 coordinate 37,166,459, forward strand.
CTAATTCAGTCGGTAGCCTGAAAGAATTGGCCAGCTTCTAGGTTTTCAGCATCAATGGCTAATTCAGTCGGTAGCCAGGAAGAAATGGCCAGCCTCTAGGTTATCAGCATCAATGGCTAATTCAGTCGGTAGCCAGGAAGAATTGGCCAGCTTCTAGGTTTTCAGCATCAATGGCTAATTCAGTCAGTAGCCAGGAAGAATTGGCCAGCCTCTAGGTTTTCAGCATCAATGGCTAATTCAGTCGGTAGCCAGGAAGAATTGGCCGGCTTCTAGATTTTCAGCATCAATGGCTAAATCAGTTGGTAGCCAGGAAGAATTAGCCGGCTTCTAGGTTTTCAGCATCAATGGCTAAGTCAGTTGGTAGCCAGGAAGAATTGGCCGGCTTCTAGGTTTTCAGCTTCAATGGCTAATTCAGTCGGTAGCCAGGAAGAATTGGCTGGCCTCTAGGTTTTCAGCATCAATGGCTAATTCAGTTGATAGCCAGGAAGAATTGGCCGGCCTCTAGGTTGTTAGCATCAGTGACCAGCAATCGGCAGCAGCAGAAATTGGCCAGTCTTTAGGCGATCAACAGCGGTGGCCAGTTCAGTGGGTAGCCAGTAGGAATTCAGCGGCGGCCTGGCCATTTGATTATAAGGGCCGGCACACGGAGACGCCCCATTATTGTAATGATGACAGATGCGTCTGGCTCAGCTGATAGAGTGCCCGCAGTAAACAGCTCATGGCACATAGTTGTAATATTTAAAAATGATTGTGCCGTGATGGAGGAACAGAAGCGAATACGGTTTTCAGTTGAAACTCAGGAATTTATGATTTTAAATTTGAAGATATCGCGTTCTTACTGGAGATGTTCCGTCCACGCGTGGTAATTCTTGAATGCCAATATTTTATTTAAATGGGCCTATTTATATTGTCTCCTACAAGCGTTTGTGTGATGTCAGCTTACAAAAACATGTTCACGTTTTCAAAGGGCAGGTATTTTGGTACCAATAATATTTCGCCTAGCGACTGGCTTTGTCAATATTTTAATTTCTTTTTAGAAAATAGGGTTATCGAACTGTTTCATGTTCGATTCAGTTTTTTTGCCGCCTGGTAACAGATTGATACATTTTTCAACTGGTAAATATTGGAAAAAGGGAGTCATAAAACTTGCAGGTGTTCATCTTTATCCGCAATTGATATTAAATGCAATAAAATAATTTTTCATGTTCGATACAAGTATTTTTAACAGTATTGTGATAAAAAATCCTCACTCATTTTTCTCTGTGTAGAATTATATTATTAATTCGCATAGGCAATAAGTACGTACATACGAGTATTTGAGCCTTTTTAGTTGTTAGCGCTTATTTCAGCAGTTTTAATGTGCGTATAAATAATAATGGGATTAAATCAAAATTCGTATTTCTTACATTTTGAAAGTTTATAAATACACCCAAAACAAAATCAAAATCATTATAAGATACATTTACACAGTAATATAATGCTCATAGATGTCTCTCCACATTTTAGAAGACCTATGTAGGTATAGACAAAGTTTCAGCATAAAGGGGAAATTAGCAAAAAGACCTAACAGGTTTCATTAGCGAGCGCAAGTTCTCCAAGAAGCGAAACTTCTTAGGAGCAAGTAAGGGAAGCTGACTAAAATCATTAAACAAGTCGTGCCATGTTTCTTTGATCCTTCAATCTGTGAATTGACACGAACCACGCACGACGGAACGGTATATTTGTGGTATGAAACCATTACAATCGTTGAAGATTGTATGTATGGGTAAAATGTATTTACATTTATTATCTGGAATTGGTGTTACGAAACTATTACAATCGTTGAGGAATGTATGAATAGGTAAAATGTATTTACATTTACTATCTGGTATTGATGTTACGAAACTATTATAATCGTTGAAGGATGTATGTTAAGGTAAAATTTATTTACATTTATTATCTGGTATTTGTGGTACGAAACTGTTACAAAAGTTGAGGAATGTATGTATAGGTAAAACGTAAACATACTTTTTCTGTATATGGATTTATATGCATGTATGTGTAATATGTGCGTTTAAATGCACTAGTAATTTAATATCTGGTATTTGTTCTTACACTATGGCGATACTGAGAGAGTCTTCTACTTTATTATACTATTTGAATGAGGTAATTGTAAAATAACAAATATCAATCAAATTAAATTTGCGACCTTCGGCTTGTAAGTCCATAGACTTACCCCTCGACCTCGGAGGCTGTCAAAAGAAATGAAATGAAATAATATCAAATCTAAGGAATTTGTCGAAATTTGTAAACCTCGTGATTACGCGATTAATTGGAGAATTATTAGCGGTATTTGATTGGTCTACTTGAATATGGGAATTACGAAGAACCGTAATAATATGTATGTTTTGTTCACCGCGATGGAATATTCAATCTAAAGGCGAAGATCAATTCTGGAGCATCTTTTCAATACCTTTATTAAGTATCTACCCATTGAATTATTAAGGAGAAACTTCTCTCTCTTTATAAGTAATTCTGACGAGGTTCTAATGAAGACTCATCATTTCTCGATTTCGTTCCTTTGTATTTAAATCAAAGAAAATGTTTCTCGGAGATAATCAACGTTTCTGCCTATCCAAAATGTATTTAGTTCTTATGCTACCCCAAGAAAATGAACCTTACCATTTATGATGGGAGTTTTTGATTACAAAATTATTGCAAATTACTTTTCCGATGTTGAAAAAATGTTGGAAAAAATAGGAAGTTCGAAATTTTGTTACTTATTACGTAACCCTCTTGAATGCCATTTCTCTGAATATAATTAGCTATTCTGGAGAAACCGCATATGGTAGATTATATATTATTTTGAAAAATATATAAAAACACATTATCTGGTAAGACAGTACAATTTACAAAAACATAATTATGAAAAAAACAAGTTATTATGAAAATAGAATCAGCTGGCGCGTGGCAAAAATGTATCGTCGGCTATCAAGAAGACTGAAACATTTTAGGTAGGTAAATATGTAATAATTAAATTAAAAGAAATAGATGAGATAAAAAAAAATTGGCATTCTCAGACTATAAAAATATTACCATTCATTATTTTGGCTACTGGCATTATACCTAGCTCTCTCATAAAAAATTAGGCGTATTAGATCTAACCAAAAATTTATATATAAAAATGCAAAAATCAGTCATTTTAAATACACGTAGGATAACGAAAGATTTTTTAAGTATTTATATTTAGGGATCAGTAGGATTTATAGGCCCTGTTAGGAGCTCTACCGAGCCGAACCCTTCGATATGAAAATATCTGGAGTCGGTGAATTATTTTCCCATTTGATCTTTGGTGAGTTGACGTGTTGTTCTTGTATTGTTTTGTATTTATTTTGCTTCTATAATGCACTTGCATAATGTTGATTGACTAGATGATCATTTGTGGAAAAGTGTGTGGAAGGGTTTAGTTTTTCCTATGAGGAAGATTTAACCCGGACATAAAGTCGGAAATATAAAGAAAACAACATCCATTGACTTAAAAGGGTATATTTATCCAAGACACTGTCTAGATTGCATCTAGTTCGAGTTGAATCTTGCGTTCATACATTGCTAGAACTCATCTCATTCAACGTACCTTCTCAAAAACTCAGAAATAAAGAACTGCTCTTCTAATTATTCAACATTGTTTAGAATGTGTAAAATGGTCAACTCACGTCAAGACCTTGATTTTTTTGTTTAATTTTTTGTTTTTGAATATTTAGATATTAGCAATTTTTTTCATAGATCTACTAATAAAAAAAATATAAAATACAAAATAAAATAACAAATAGAATCATAAAAATTATAGGGAAAAAGAACTATACATTATAACAAAAGAAAAACAGTTACCCCGGTTTAATAAATAGAGTTTGAAAAATATATTTAACTCCTGTTAAGGTGACAACAATATTTGTGAGTGTATACAATTCATGTTTTTTTATTAAAATATATAGCACATATTTTACGGAAAGTGTCAAGACTTGAGTCTTCCTTTACGGCACTTGGTAGGGTATTATCACAGACATAGGAATTAATAGACGAGAAGATAATGGCGAGGGGTAAAATCAACTGTTGAAGAACGAAGGGGGTTAAGCTGACTGTGATTCGTCAATAAATCAATCTGACAGTAAATAGGCATCTCGCATTATAATATCACCATTTAGTTCTTAAAAGTAAAATCTGCTTTTGAATGAATAGACATTTTTACATGGGAGCGCAAATTACTCGCCACGTTATGAACTAATTTGCGAAGTCCAAATTCGGTAAAGTAAATTTCTTCTGTTTGCAGAGTCGTAGTTAGTTTCAGAGTATTTAGTTAAGACACTTTTACAAATGTTTCATAATTTACTTACCCCAGTAAACAACGATGAGCACACTTGAGAATCGCTACATTGTGATGTGATAGTATATGTTTCTAAAACTTATCCATATAATACGGTGTGAATAAGCTTAAAATAAAGTAAAATAATGCTTACTTATGGAATGTAATACGACAATTGGGTTTATTCTCTTTTTCACATCTATTTTTACAAGTTTTCATATCACAAGTCAACATTTTGCCGTGTTATTTCGTAAAATGAACCGATGATGCCTCGACCATAGTTCGCACAAGAATGATGACGTCACGTTTTCAAATTTCACTTGAGGCCATACGCGAGCCCAGCCGGCTCCAATGGAACCGGTATGGGGAGTGGGGATAATACGCTTTTAATCACTTAGGGCAGGTCTACTAATATTCATATGTCTATGGGTATTATAAAGCTTTTTGGTAGACGTCAGAATGTTTTTTTGTCGCTCACTATGCAATTGAGGATATTTTGTATCACTTTATTTTTAGCAAGGTATTATTGACTTGACTAGACACTTCTATTTCATATCTATTTTTTTATGTTTTCCCTGTTTGTCTCTGGTTTTATATACCATCCTTTACTCTTACATTGTACATTGTCCCAAATCTCGTGTCGCTTTGTAATATAATGGACGCAAGTCCGTTAATTAATTAAAAAAATAAATAATAAATACGTAAGGAGGGCAGCCGATAAAAATATGTGGTTGGAAAATGAAGATAATGTTGGTAGTTCTTATTCGAAGTATGATACAGTTAAATATGACCGAAGGAAATAGGGTCTCATTAACTCAGTTGGTAGAGCAGCACCTCGGCAAGGTGTAGGTCCTGTGTTCAAGTCCTGGATGCGACCGTATCTTTTTCAGTTTCAAATTTTCGTTTAAAAATCGCTAATATTCTCTTCAATAATGAAAAAAATCTTACCACACACATTTTCAACCAAAACGTCGCGAATTTCATATATATCAAACTAAATAAAATTCCTTTCATTTGAAGAATTTGCAATTTTGCAAAATATATGTGCGTTTACAAGTACTAGTTATTCTACTCAAACTTATTTTTTGTACCAACCTATTTACAGCATAATTATTCACAGTGCCCTGAGTTACCTTATTGTGTTAATATCATTTAAAATGCATAAGTCAGTAATTATTATATTCATTATTTGTTTATTTAAAAGTCATTTCGTAATCTTCAACAGGATATTATATAAGAAATGTATTGTATTCCATATTTATTTATCAGCCTTATCTGCTGTTATCACTCATACTTTGTCAATAGATAAAAGCATACTTATAACAATTATTTATATGTCGGAGAAAAAATCTCAATGCAAATGCTTATGCACTATTTTAGTCAGTTCTCTATATAATTGTATGTATGTATATTATTTCATGTTATTCTTCGCATCAATCTCTCTTCATAATCAGTACCTACTTACCTTGCTATTGGCCGTTTTATGGTTTATTATTGTATTTATAGCCTTCAAGATAGCTATTTTCATAATTATCATCTGCATCGAATGTTTCTATACGAGACTACCACTATCAGCGTCTCTTGTAACCATAAAACTAACCTGTAACCATAAAAAATACGTTTTATACACAACGATAAAATTAATATACTAAATAGAAATGGATGATTACATTATTCAACAACTAGAAAAAAAATTCTACTAAATAAATTCTGTAGTATACACTAAAACAATATATAAAGACGTACGCTTTAATGAAATAAATATGACAAAAGCAAACTGTATTATTATAAACATGAATATTAATAATAAAATACCTATTCAAATAATGACAGTCTACAGGACACACTCAGCTGTAATACCAACATTTATAACAGAACTGAATAATATTATCCTAAACCATAAATGTGCAAAAAATTTTCTGATTGGTGATATTAATATAAACATTGCTGAAAATAACCATTGTATTGAAAAAGAAAATTATATAAACATGATGACCGCTTTAAACTTTAAACCCTGTATAAGTAGTTATACTAGAGAATTTAACAATCAGATGCCATCATGTATTGATCATATATGGTGTAATTCCAACTATACTGATAATCTCCAAACAATAATATGGAAAAACAACATAACGGATCATCATACATGTATACTAAACCTCAACATAGAAAAACAAAAAATAAATAATAATAATAATGACTCTGCCATTCCTAAAATAAAAATAAATCATTAAGAACTATATGAAAAACTGTCTCACGAAATGTGGGAATCTGTATTTACCACAGAAGATGTGAATATAAGTGCATCACAATTTCATGACACCTTTCAAAAACATATAAAAGATTCAAGCTATGAAATACCGAACAAAGCATATAAAAATAAATTTCGTAAACTTAAGCCATGGATCACTCATGGCATCGTGGTTTCTATAAGAGAAAAAGAAAAATTATTTAAAGTAACAAAAAAATATCCACTAAATAATCCGATCATCTCACACTTCAAAAAATACAGAAACAAACTAACGGCACTAATTAAAACCACCAAAGAGGAATTTTATAAACAAAAGGTATTGAATTCAGGAAACAACAATAAACAAATTTGGAAAATAATAAATGAGATTATTGATAACAAAAGGAAAACCAATGACATTTTAAAGCTACATATTAATAATAATTTGGTACAAGTTTCGGATAACCCTAAACAATGCGCAAATGCTTTCAATAATTTTTTTTCTAATGTCGGAAAAAATCTGGCAAACAAAATAACTAATAACGTAGTTAATATCACATCTGCCATAGAGAATGAAGTGGCATCATCATAAAAAAAAACAATAGGAAAATTCGAAATGGTAACTGAACAAGAAATTGTTGATATAATAAAAAACCTAAAAACTGAGTCAGCACCAGGTTTCGATGGGATCACTGTTGAAATTCTAAAAACACATCTTAACTTTTTGAAAAAACCTATTACATATATTATAAACAATAGTCTTAAAAAGGGAATCTTTCCATCAATATACAAAAAAACTATTATTTCGCCGATTTATAAATCAGGTGACTCAAAATAAATTAATAACTACCGACCCATATCAGTACTATCAAATATCTCAAAAAGCAAATACAAAATTTTATTGGAATTAATAATATATTGAGTGTCCAACAATTTGGATTTCGCGCAAAAATAACCACGCAGGATGCAATCATAGATTTAAAAACAAAAATATATGAAGCACTGTACAAAGGAAAAAAAGTCTCTTGCAATTTTCATAGACCTAAGGAAAGCCTTTGACAGCATAAGTTACATAAAATTACTATACAAGCTTAACGAAATCGGAATTATTGATAACGCTAACACGTGGATTGAAAGTTTCCTGAACTCTAGAAATCAATATGTAAAAATAAAAAATATTCTTAGTGAACCGAGCACAAGCGACTTTGGAATACCACAAGGCACGATTTTGGGCCCTCTTCTATTCATCTTATATGTTAATAATATCTTTGAATTACCAATAACAGGAAAACTTATTTCATATGCAGATGATACTGCAATTATATTCCAAGCAAATTCATGGAATGAACTTGAAACAACTGCTAATCATGATAACAATACCTTAAAAGAATTGTTCGACAAAAATTTATTAACATTAAACATTGAAAAAACCTATTATATACTTTTTAGTATAAATAACAAAAAAATACCTCCTATCACCTTAAATATTAAAATTCATTCAAGAAAATGCGCCACTAAAATATTAACATGCCAAAATAATGATTGTCTATGCATAGCAAATAAAAAAGAAATAAAATATTTGGGTGTAATAATAGATAATAACCTTAAGCGCTTGTTATATGATAGCGAAATTTCGCAAACTGTCAAAATGTCTTCATTTTTATGTCACTAGAGGGCGGTAGTTGTACATTAATGAACTTGTTAAAATATAACATCACATGTGCGTTTGTCGCAAAGCAATGAACGTATAATATGAATGTGAAATATTAAGTAAAACAAACAACTTAGTAAAAAAGTATGACTTATTTGCAGAACCTACTATTTTGGTAAAGCATTTAATTTGACATTTTTTATAAATGTTTCATCATTCACTTGCTGTTGTCATTAGTGTTGAGGAACATTTCCGATACATATAGTTTGTTTTACACGGTGTTCGGAAACTCGTGGTATAAACGGTAAAACCCTTTATAGGTCATAAGCTAAAAACGGATAGTTTTGAAACCTGCAACATTAAGGTTTATATTTCTTTATGTTTACAAGTTATAAGCCCTTGGGTTGTAATCATTCTGAGGTAACGCACAGAGGTCTTGAATCGAACCAACCGCCCAAAGTTCTCACATGTTGAGTAAATTTACGAAAATCGCGTCCTGGTCAGTTTCTCTATAAAATTATCAAAGCAGTTATTCATTTATTGTCAATTTTTGGGTTATGACTTTTTTTATTTGAGCTTTAGTTTTCGAGAAAATCGAAGGTGGATTTATTTGGTAAATTTCTTAATTTTATATTTGATAGAATATCTATACATATTAATAACATCATTAATAAATTGACCTCGAGAAATAAAAGAAATTTTATTTTTTTATTTATATATTTGTTAAATTATTCTGTGTCATTTAGTACAACTAAACAATAATCTTTTTTCATTTATTCGTTACTTGAAGCATACCTTGTTTGGAGTATTTTTTCCGGCTGCCATGGATAAATCATAATATTGATCTACAAAGAAAAATAATATTGGTAATTTTTGGTTCAATTACCAAACGTGCCCTATGAAAAAACGTTCACTCTCCCACTGAGCGCGTAAAGACAATGAATTCTCTCACACACACTTGCATAAAGATGCCGCCAGTAAACAACATGACGTTAGTGCTAACCGTTAGGAAAAGGAACGCATGTTAAATGTTGAATTTTACAACTTTTAAAAAATATGACACTTGAAAAAATACAATACGTCAAATTTACATGAAAAAAGAGAATTTGTGAGTATTTACTGTTTTTGTAGCTTCATAAGATTATTGCAATTCTTTAAGTGAGTCGGTATTCTACTTTTAGACCCATTAATGAAACATCTTGATGGCATTTTCGAAATATATACGCCGTAAAACAGGGAGCCTATAGCTTCACCGCCATCACCGGGGGCTTCCATCCCGGAATAAGTAAAAAACTGTGAAATGCGTTGAAAATTTGGTGCAAGATGAAGTATTTATTTAATTGTTAATATCCACAGATAGCATAACGATAATTAGAGGACGTACTTCTACAGATGTGTGTATTATATACATATTTTAAATTAAAAATATAGTGTAAAGCCGTTATTAACGCGATTATCATACATCTAAGTTTTAAAAGTGGGTTGTATGGTGTATCAATGTTTTTATTTTTTATGGTCGAATGCCTACAACAACTACAAAAAAAAAATAGGCAGACTGAAAAATAATAGTCCATTAATTGGTAACAAAGAATATGAAGTCTGAGAATGACATACGAAAGGTAGTATTAAGCCGTTTTAGAGAGCCGTTTTCCAGCAAATCACCATTCTGCCCTATAACCCACTCTTAAGTGGAAGACTCAAATAACCAATATTATAAATCGATTAAGAAAACTCATATACATATTTATTAATTTAAGAAATATACTTAACTTAAAAATTCTTAAAAATATATACTACGCACTAGCCCATTCTATAATACAATACGGTATCGTTGCGTGGGGAGGAGCTTACAAAACCTCAATTTTGCCACTGGAAATTACCCAAAGACTAATAATAAAAATTATTACTAGGAAACCATCAGATTATTCAACCTCTCAACTTTTTCAAGACTTTCAAGTCCCACCTCTAAAAATACATATATAAAAAATACGCTGCTTCAAATACACAAAGATTCTAAGAAGTCACACCACGCCATGGTACGCGTAGAGAGCAATAGACATAACACAGTGGGTCGCTTAAGTACGCCATTAATGCATACCAGTTTTGCACAACACTTCTACACATACAATGGAGTGATGTGGTTTAATCAATTGGAAATGGAACTGAGATTGGAACCTGACTATAATAAATTCAAAAATAGACTAAACAATGATATCTTAAATAGTTTGGCTACCTAGAATCGCATTGGCATTTGATGAAGAATACTTAATTGACAGTTTCTTTTTTTAAATTTATTTTTTATTATATATATTTATAAATATTATTATTTTTTATCTATGCACGTTATATTGTGTTATAATTTTTAACTTTTAATTTTAATTTTTAATAAACTTCTCTATGTTCCCGCCTTTACACACGAGTAATTTAACTCTCGTAAAGGTTATATATTGTATACATATATGTGTTTTTACAGTTTTTTAATCAATGTTGCAGGCTTAATTACTCATTATTATGTTACATATGTATGTTTACAAAAACTAATAAAAAAAATAAAAATATATACATAATTTGTTTGTGTATTTGTATTTATGTGTGCAAAATATGTACGTTTACATGTGCATATGTGCGTTTACATGCACTAGTTATATAAGCATACTTTGTGTGTTTATGTGTTTTTATGGATGTGTAAATAATATGTGCGTTTAAATGTACTAGTTCTATATACATACTTTGTGTGTTTATGTATTTGTATGGATGTGTGCACAATATATGCGTTTACATGTTCTAGTATTGTTTACATACTTTGTGAGTTTATGTATTTGTATGGATGTGTGCATAATACGTGCGTTTACATGTACTATTTAAATACACACTTTTTAATCTTCTAAATTTAATGTGACACTATGACATCCACAATCGGAGTATGTTGTGAGACTGAAGGTAGTAGGAAGGTAAGGGAGATGGGGAAGAGGAAGTTGGAGAAGCAACTGGCTATTCAGATATGGTCACCAAACACATTTTTTCGGCCACGTTTCGTTTATAAATGGTGGTCTTTCACAGGGGCGATGATGAAATCAGTCTGGAACGTGCCGCAAGTAAACTGTATATTATTTTTAATAAATAAATATTTTAAAATAACATTTGGATTTCAACCCGCGACGATATAAACGATAATTAGTGATTGCGCCTACATAATCATTATATTATTAGAAGTAATTAATATCATAACAAACTACCAGGTTTAATAACATACCCCAATTCCGTAATGTAATAATAGTCTTTCAAATATGGAATAAATAATAATAATGGCTTTAATTCAGCTGAGAGGAACGGCGATGATGCGAAGTGTCTGCTGTCAATGGGGTAATTTGGTACTTAGTTTGATGAGCAAACCGCCTTTGTAATAATAATATATGTTCTAAGTCGCCGGAATAAACCTGATACACAGGTGGCTAAGTCATACTGGAATATCATTTTGAAGGTAGTTCAGACATGATTCGGGTGACATTTAATGTTAATTATTTGATTATCATGAATGTGGACTATAAATAATATAAACGAGACGAAATTAAATAACATTTTTTAAAACTTTAATCTAAGGGAAAAATAGTCTCCTTCAACCGACCTCACCCGATCCCTCCTGTCATGAACCCGGGCACTTCTGCTAAGTCACCACACGTAGCGAATCGCTTGTGGCGACCTATGGCAGCGGTGTTTGCTGGAATTTGGTGATATTATGAGTAGAAATGGAAAATGTATGGAAGGAAGGAACAGTAAGACCAATCACTTACCTCTGTATCTCAACGAAGAAGCACATAGCACAATAACAATATAGTGAGTTCCACCGCGAAACCTCGAGGTAATTATCGCTACAACAAAACTATAAGTAAGCACTACCGAGATAGTCAATTTAGTTTTCAAAATGATTATGTATTCATAAAACACCAACAACAATTAAGTCCCAATACTTCATAAGTTTTCAAAACATATGCACTCGAATTTTCCCTCTATTCTTTCCATTGTTCCAAATTTCAAATACTTTTCCAGTAAGGTGATGGTTAGGTAGGAACTTTATAAATGATACCCCGGTAGGAACTAAGCATATTCTCATTTCAAAACCAAACCACTTTCTAGATAAAAAATAGAATATTATAGAATTTAAAAAAATCTCAATAAAATACTCTTTTCCATTCCCCTTGCGCTTCATAATTTATTACCATAAATCCAACTCATATTTACAGATTACCCGCCCCTGCTTGTTTGATGATAGACGAGATTGTTTTAACCCATCAATCAAACTAAATAAATCTATTGGTACTGCAACTAATAAATTTAACAGAGGTACACTAAGCTGCTGGACCAGTTCAATTAGTATAATAGGTACCTATAACATGGTTTATAATATGATTTAAGATTTTCACGGCCAAAAGTATTTTTGTTATTTGTTTTTGTGGTGTTATGCCGTGTTACGCTAACTCCTTCTTTAGCCAACCTTTCGGACAGCATTGCAGTGTCCATCATCAGGGCAGATGTGTTATTGTGAATATCACATCTGCCCTGATGATGCCTGATCTGCCCTGAAAGGTTGGCTAAAGAAAGAGTTGGCGAAACACGGCACAACACCCCAAAAACAAATAACAAAAATGGTTTATAATGTTCAGAAATTCGCAGCTAGGTAATTTTTTTTAACGGTATCTGCAGTTTTTATAAGAAGACGGGAGTAGACAAGAGTCGTTTCTATGACTCGACATTGAGTTCAAAAGTTCAGCTGCGAAATGATTTGTCGGCCTGTGTGTTTCCTCCCTCCTTTTGCACTTCATAGGGTCGAAACCAAGACCTGCCATGTATTCCATCAGCAATAATTATTCGCCTGAAATACCCATACAAATTAAAAATATCTCCTGAGTAAAAATAAATGCCGCCGACGGGAAGGTGTTCTAAACCACTAAGCTACGTCAGTTTACTCCCACCCTACAAATAATTCAAAATGTTCTAGTATTTCATTCACCAATTATTGCTTATTACATTTTTTCATCTGTAAACAATGAACTTTATTTTTGTGGGAAAGGCTTTGGTAGTTTTGAATTTTCCCACTAGATGGCGTCTAGACATATTATATCTACTTTTGTTAGTGGAATATTTTGACTTCTCAAATATTATTATTTTTAATGATAATGGCAAGGATTTTTATGCATAGCACAAAGGATAACAAATTATTACAAGCAATTTAATTGGGCGATATTTTCAATTTGCATGAGTATTTCAGGTGAATAATTATTGCATATAAAAAATTCTTTTATAAAACAAATAATACAAAGTATTATAATTTGTTTTAAATTTATTTGACAAACATTTAAAATACATTTATTTATTGTAAAGCAAGTTGGCACCATATTTGTTGGACTGGTCCCACAAGTTAGCTTTGCGGTGACCATCATAATATTTTACTGGTTCATCTAAAATCAATCGAAAAAATAAATCATTAGTTTAATAGTTAATCTAGTGCCTGATCGAGGATTTTTTTGGTTGAAAATAAACAAAATGGCGGCCTCTGATAATTTACTCGCGGGGATTCGAGGTAAAAGCGCTAGTAAATTGTTTGTAAAAATTAGAAATTGATTTTTTTTTTAATTCCTTCAACTAGACACTAGTTTTTTTTAATTCTTTCATTAAACTGTATAAATTTCAAACTAAATTACAATATGTATAATAATGTTGTATTATTTATATAAAAAATAAATTAAACTGCTTTCAATTTAAAAAAATTAAGATATTAATTTTTTTCATGTCGCTGACTACCCCTAACCCCTTAAATAAAATAAACTACTGTTGTCAAAATACTTGAAATTTTGAAACTTTGACAAAAAACGGAAGTTTAATGCATATTTTACCGACATAAATAACTGTGTTTTAAAGTAATTAAATTGAATCGAAGTGTTATTTTAAGATGAATTGAAATAACACTTCGATTCAACTTAATTGCCTAACAGCGCCCTTGAGGTGATTTTTTTACGAAAACGGCGCCATGTTAATTAGCCAATTATTATTATTAATAACAATGAATAGTTATAGTTTATAGTAATTATGTTGAATCGAAGTGTTATTTTAAGTTGAATTGAAAAAACAATTCGATTGATCTTAATTACTAGTTATATTTAATAGTAATTAAGTTGAATCGAAGTGTTATTTTATGATAAATTGAAATAGCACTTCGATTCAACTTAATTACTAATTATATTTTATAGTAATTATGTTGAATCAAAGTGTTATTTTAAGTTGAATTGAAATAACAATTCTATGGAACTTAATTACTAGTTATATTTTATATTAATTAAGTTGAATCGAAGTGTTATTTTATGTTAAATTGAAATAACACTTCTATTCAAATTAATTACTTCAAATATATATCTATATTTTGTAGTAATTAAGTTAAATTGAAGTATTAAAAAAAAATCGTATTAAACGTATTCAGCTACTCTGGAAGATTACCAACATTTTAAAGAGATAAAACTTTCAAATAAGACATATATGATTTTGCATTACTCCGGATTACATCACCTTACTTAGATGCAACATAATTAGACTTTAATTGCACATGCAGTCTGTGCAGTGTGCAGTGTGCAGTAACCACTTCACATCCTTCCCCAACCCTTCACCTTTTCGCTGAGTTTCCTTTATTCTACAAGGTCTTTACAAATGGCAACACACGAGATAACAAGGGTTTAATTTTGAGCGAAGACGTAATCATTTTAATACACTATTCTAAATTGTTAACTAATTCAACAGACTCCATCCGGGAAGCACAGTAATCAAGGAACTGAATTTGAATCTTTTGCATTCTCGACGCCTGTCGTATTTGGGGATACTATATGGAGGGTTTTTTTAAGAAAATTAAGAATTGAACCTGCGCTTTGAAAAGATCCTCAATGAAGAAAACATGAAATAAATCAATTTAAATTGATCTGTTGAGCACAAAGAAGAGTTGTAAAAATTGCCGTTCTCTGTTGGAATTTTTTAAATTTTATTTTCGACTAAGCTTAGTTTTGAGTCTTTTTTTTAACTTGAACGTTTTGCATTCTTCTGTCTGTAAATTTTTTTGTACGTTCCGTTTTCGGTTCAAGATGGTGGCCGTTTTAATGGTGCAGTGAAGGATATTTTTCCAAATGTGAAAATGTTGTGTTAATTTGGACCTTCTTGATAAGAAGGATACCTGATTATAAAGGATACCGGATACCTACCTGATTGAAAAAAGTTTGAAAATGTGGTGTTTGTGTTAAGGTGTATAAGTGCAAGCGAGATAGTATGCTTGTGAGATTCTATAAAAGGCGATGCATGCAAGTAGAGTAGCTCTTTTTGTTACAAGCAGCTCCCTAGTAAATACCAGTAATTGATCATGTATATACTTTACTGTGTACTACCCGACACGCCCAAATAAAGGCACGACACCACACAAGGGAGTCATGTATATTAAATGGACAAGTTAGTACACCACAGAAAAAAAGTCAATTAGAAAGTGACGTTCTATAATAAATCCTTTTATGAAAGTTAACCCTTAGGAGCCGGAGCCCTGCAAATGCAGTGTCGAAGAATTGTGCGTACGCACGTCACGAAGCACTGCAATTGCAGTGTTGAAGAATTGTGCGTACGCACGTCACGAAGCACTGCAATTGCAGTGTTGAAGAATTGTGCGTACGCACGTCACGAAGCACTGCAATTGCAGTGTTGAAGAATTGTGCGTACGCACGTCACGAAGCACTGCAATTGCAGTGTCGACCTTATACATTCATTTGATCTCGGTCGATGTATATTAGTATCGATGTATAATGAATATTCTACAGGGTTTATCAAATACAAAAATTAAAATGTCACTTTATCAAGTAGGTACGATATTATTTTCGTGTTGGCCTTAATTTTTTATTTATTTTTAATATTCTTGCCGGCTCCTACGAGTTAAGGAAAGTAACTTACTATATCTTAAGATTTCAGAGGAAATTTTGGTTTTTATTTATTAAATAAGAGAACAATAGGAACACACATTTTTGAAAGCGAGCTCTACTGTTCATAGAACTAGTAGTTATTCCCACACATGCAAACTAATAATTTCTCTTCTTAGAACGCCGTTGAATTTCATGTTAGGGTAAAAAGTTACTAATCTGGTTTAAATTATGAATACGTCAGGTAACCTGATTAATTTTCTTCAATATTGAGAATAAAATGCCTAATACCTTTTGCATTTTCAAAAGAGCTGAGTATCGACTCCGGTCAGTGGCGTACGGTCCACAGTAACTGATTCCATTGAGAGTAACATCTATTTTTTTTATTGATTTATTGTGAAAAACAGTATATTCCATTTACATTTCACAAATAACAGTTTATAAATTACAGTTTATAAGAAGTCAGTACATACATTTATTTGCATGGGTAAATACATCAATACTATCTGATTAACCAGATTTGTTAAATAGTATGCTTATTGCCGTCTTAAATTCTCTTTGGTTCAAATTGAAAATGTCAATCACAGAAGAAATGTGATTTAACAAAGTAGTTATTCTCCCCAAAGGCATGATCATTGGTAGGTTGGTCCTGCCCCTTGGAAAAATAAATAATCTGTGCTGTCCAGCTCTGATGAAATTATCAGGGACATAAAAATAAATTCGTTCCAGAATATCTGGTTTGCAAATGTGCCCATTTAGCAGCTTGTGCGCCACTAACACCATTGCAATATTTCTCCTAACGTCTAGACGTTCTATCCGTTCTATCCTAGACGTTCTATCCCCTATATCTATTGACTGTAAATAATAAATAATAAAAACAAAATAATGAAAGCAAGCAGAGTTGTAGATACTTTCAGTATCTTCCTGGTGAAAGATTACCCTTCAGAATCTAAACGTTGCTTGAAATGGCCATATCCATGTTTTGCCACCAGCTTTAAATAGTCAGGTACTTCCTCACCTTCCTATTCCTAATCTCATTCCTCTGTTCAGTACCTCAAGCCTCACGACATACCCTTATTTGAGTTGAGATGCCATAGTCTCACTGGTTTCACAGCGATGTGAAAGCAAGTGTGACTTTAATCACATAAAACAATCGTAGTTGACTTTGAAAATGCATGGCATATTGGTGTACGTTGTGTACCATCTTACGTAATTGCATTTTTATATTCAAGAATCAATGTATTTATTTTAGCCAACTAACCGTGCTCTTCATTCCTTCATTAATATTTGCCAAAACTTTAATATCTATATGTTATCGGACTCATCGACCACATTAAAAAGAGCATCATATCAATGATATAAACAATGCCGATACATATCGTTTCACTTATATATATCACCACTTCTCACACCTCACAAGTACACACACTTTACACTACATAAGTAAGTAAGAAATTATTTATTTATTTAGCAACGCCCTTTTTAGAAACTTTTACAAATATATTTATATAGACTTATTATAAATAACGAAAGCACCAGAAACAATCTTTTTTATTTGTTAAGTGATAAATTGAAGATGTCCACTGATTCGGTACAATTATTTCCCTTCTTAAGTTTTCTGGGCAATTAGGAATTCGTTATGGTAGTTATTGCCAGAATTCACTCCACTGATATAAATCCCTTCTAGTGTTACGTAATGGAATCCAAAAGCTTATAAATGTAAGCAAATTACGAGGAAACATATATTGGTACCCACCACGAAATATTCATTATGTGTAATATTGTATCAATCCATTGTAACCCGTGAACTCTTTTGTTCTATGATAATAATGTTTGCTTCTTTCAGCTGAACAGATCGGTGAGTGCAATACTCTGTCTGCCATATATGAGTAAAAGTGTACATCTAAATAAATTACATGATATTAAATCGAAAATAAAATAAATCACAAAAAATAAAATATTATAGGTCTCGCAAGTTAAGTTGGCTTCATCACAGTACTCACACAGATGCAAAACTTACATACAGCGTGTTTCGATTTAAGATTGAAAAAAAAACAATTGATGATTATTTCACAATTGAGAACTCTAAGGACGGGTTGTTTCGGAGAATTTGAACAATTCATCAAATTTCAACGTTCATTTTCGGGTTCTGTGAAAGACTTATTCAAGTTCTGTTTTTATATCATTGTAGGCTAGTTGCTTGATAAAACTGAAATAAAAACAGAACTTGAAAAAATCTTTCACAGAACTTGAAAATGAGCGTTGAAATTTGATGAATTGTTCAGATTCTCCGGAACAACCCGTCCTTAGCCAAAGCGCGTTGAAGTCGGTCACATAAAACTTATTTTGTTTTACGACATCGTTATTGAAATATTGAAGTTTATCATTTTTTTTCTAAACTAATGTGATAATTTTCAGGATTGAATTCAAATGGGAAGGTATTCTTAAAAAAGACAATGGTATTCCTAACAATTCTTAGTCATTTATGTAAGAATGCTGTACATAACAAACTTCCATCGATAATGACCCTAATTCACGGAAATTACGGCAATTGGAATTTATATCTAATTGTTTTTCGGGGAATAATTATTATTCTGACCAGAAATATTTATTTTACAAAGCATGTTTAATGTTAATTTGATATATTTCCTAGAAGTATAATTAACCCACATTTCCAAAATTTTATCGTTTCCTAGAATTTTAAAGCTCGTTTTGGAGAACATTAATTTGTTAGTTGTTTCTTTATTTATTTTGTTTTGCGCCCAGAGGGCTTTTACATAAATAATAAAGGCAGTACATATTAACATGATAAAATACTTTAACATGAGAAAAAAATAGTATAAATAAAGTTATGATGGAGATAAAAAGTATATAAATGAAATGAAAATATAAGCAACAAAATTTTTAAGAACAGTGAGATAATATCAATAATTTACGATAAAAACTATCCCACTGGACCTTTAGCACATTAGTCAGAATCATCTAAAAGTTCACCTATACCACTTATTTCCCCACTGATTGAAGATCCCAAAGATGATCCAACGGAGGTATCTTCAGCTGATTCCTCAAGATGTATTGTGAATTCATCAGTGTAAGTATCGATCTTGGGTTCTAATTTTTCGTATTTATCCTCTTGTTCCTTGACCTTTCTAAAAATGTCTTTGAATGTCTGGGCATTAATTGCGACAACTTCTTCTCCAAGTAAAGTCTGGACGGAATCCATCGTAAAAGTAACATTCCTGACAGCTACGCGTCCTTTTATTATTCCCCAACAGAGTTCGATTGGGTTCAGCTCCGGGTGGTATGGTAGCAGACGCAATACTGAGTGACCATGCTTTTCCAGCAATTGGTCCAGAATGTATTTCTTGACTCGTATCTTGTGGAGCTTAATAATATCATACAATATTGGTATTGTGTTTTTAATCGGATACGATATTCCATGCTTTTCCAACCAGGTCAGCATAACTCCTTTTCTTGAACTTGATGTCGGAATCCTTTCGCATTCTTCATTGTGGTATGACGCATTGTCTATAACAAGCACAGATTTTGTTTCTAGATTTGGCAAAACCTTTTCCGTGATCCATTTTCAGTAATTGGCAGAATTCATAGCACCATGGTAGTCGCCAGTCCTCTGATCAGATTTAAATGTTAACAGTGCGTTGGGTACAAAACCATTTTCACTGCATGCATGAAGTATTATTAGACGTTTGCCTTTAGACACAGGAACTTTAGCTCCTTTATTGGAGTTGTCAGTCCACGCACGTGGTGTTGTATGTGTACTATGAATGTATGTTTCATCAGAATACACAATTGGACGTCCGTCATTCCTATATTCTTCTAATTTAGTGAGATATGTGGTACGTTTAAGTCGGATATCATTTTTTCAATAAGCAACTTTCGTTATTATTTTTCGGAATAACTTATTGAGTAAAACCTCAAATTATAATATTTAAATACTGAAGACAATATTAGTGATTTTTTCAAACGAAAATCTGAAACAGAAAAATCAGAAAAGGAAACGGTCACATCTGGGACTCGAACCCAGGACCCTTGTCTTTCCGGGACAATGCAAATAAAAACAATAAGATAGGTTTATCTATAAGACGCTGTCTAGGATTGCATTTAGTTCGGGTTGAATCTTGCGATCATACATAAAGATAGTTGCCAATAAAAATGTGCGGTGAAAAAATGAAGACAACGTTGGTAGTTCTTATTCGAAATATGATACAGTTAAAAGTGACCGAATAGGATAGGGTCCCATTAGCGCAGTTGGTAGAGCATTATCCCGGAAAGACAAGGGTCCTGGGTTCGAGTCCCAGATGTGACCGTTTCCTTTTCTGATTTTTCTGTTTCAGATTTTCGTTTGAAAAAATCACTAATATTGTCTTCAGTATTTAAAGCAACTTTCGGTTTGTTTCTGTTTTTCTCCATCGAAAACCCAAATTGTGAACAACTTTCCTTAACGTAGTTATACACCCTGCGTAGTCGATGTCCCCTTTTAGAACTCTATGAATCTTTTTCATCGTTGGCAAAGACTTATGAACTAAATGAAAATCATACACACATCTTCTAATAACTTCCTTATCGAAATCATCTACATCTGATTTGGTTGATAGTCTGCGTCGTTTCTTCCCTGGTGTGCTGAAGGTTGGTCGTTGAGTTGACGATGATGACGGTTGTGTTTCTGCTTCCTTTGCCACTCCAGTTACGATACGTCGAATACTAGTCTGCGATACTCCAGTTGCCTTAGACGTCAAATCATATAAGTCAGTCATGCTTAAAAATTGACCACCGTTTTTTTATATTATGCATAAAATAATTAAACACGCGGAATAAAATTTCACGACTTTGTCCATTCAGTGATTTGCCACGTCCCGTTTTGTAACAGGACTCCATGATGTCGTAATAAATATTCACTTGCACACTTTAAAAACACTCTGTAAATCTACTAATTCGAATTAAAAATGATGTAAACTATTTATTATTTCAAATTCAAAAATCTCTAATTATTTCACTTGCGATATGTAGGTGCACGTATGTTTAAATCAAATTACGAACTGAATGAATAGGACACCCCGTA
The DNA here is from genome assembly GCF_061612785.1 of Hesperophylax consimilis. NCBI lineage: Eukaryota > Metazoa > Arthropoda > Insecta > Trichoptera > Limnephilidae > Hesperophylax > Hesperophylax consimilis. Next base: position 37,187,693 of record NC_142841.1, read on the forward strand.
AGTATACCCCGTAACGGTATTGTTAAAACTTGCCTCTCTTCTAACTAGTTACAATAAGTGAGCGTAAGCAAGACAGAGAGCCTTATCGCGTTAGTGGGCGGCGCTTGACGTTCACACAGATAGACCAATACATCAATTCTAAGCATTTTTATTGCTTCCTTCTTTCGTTGCGTTACCTATACATATTTAGCACTTGTACTACGGTGGCTTGAGGGAAATTCTCCATCTTCTGTGTAGGGCGCGCCCTGCCACTGGGCGACGGCCTGGACAAGAGTTTTTTCTGATCTCTGGTAGCGCTGATTCTTCCCGGCTACTTGGTGGCGCATTGAGGGAGCAAACTTATGCACCCTTCTCTCTGCGAACATCTGTGAGGCGCTGCATCGCCAAGGGAGGCCGAAAAGCGCCCTGTATGCATGGTTATAATGTAATCGGAGTGTGTTCATGACGCCTTGTGTATACTTTGTCCATAGTTCACTAGTGTAAAAGCTCATGCATTATGTTTGGAATAGTTGCTTTTTCACGCTCAATACTCTTCTTTGGCGTTCTTTGTCATTTTTATTATTTAGGTCATAAGGGACGATATCCCCCAAATATTTGATTTCTCTCCAGATTTTGATATTAGTTCGTTTTGACAGCCGGAGCAGTATTTTCTTTAAATATCAACAATGATGATTTTTCAGCATTGCACATTAGCTCATTGGTTATCTTTATTGGCCGTGAAATGAATTGGCAGTTAAAGAGATCCGTTTTCGTTCTTTTACACTGGGTTTAGAAGGGATTTATACAAAACAATTTGTAGGTTTTTGTTAGGAAGTGAGTTAGCTAAGAGCTTCACAGATGCACTCATAGAGGGCAGTGCAAAGAGCTTGCTTGGAAGTCCGCAAGATGGCAGCTAGTAGCCAGTAGTCGCTAGGGCCAGTTAGGCTGCTTCAAGACAAACATGGTGTTTGCAGATCTCATTTAGACAGCTCCTAGTTAGGTCGACCATCGAATTTACTCTTATAATTCGCGAAGTATTGAATAAATCTCTGATTTAATATAAATAACTTATTTTCTAAAATCTCCTTCCACGACGAGTTGGAGAACTGTGTGGGAACACAACAGTTTTGTGATAATCCCTGCTACTAACCTACAATAAATATATACTAGTTCAGTGGAAGTACCGAAAATTTGTCTTTTTAATTGTCAGTCCATTTTTTACAGCATGGCCCGATTAATATAATATGCTCTTTAAGTTATTTATGTAATTTTTTTAATGTATTTTATTAAGATATATTTAATGTGCTCAAAATAAGATGTAACGGCACGGCACTGACTTAAAGACACACTTCATTAACATTAACTTTGAAGATTTTCCACGAAAAAAATAATACCTGTGGTGCTTTGAGTTGAAGAGACTTTTGAATATGAAAGTCATATTTAGATATAATATTATATATTATTCAGTCTAAGACAATGTATGAGGTGGAAATATCAAGAAGCAATACGCTGCATAAATGGTAGCGCGACGAAGTGACTGTCAGAAGGAATACTTAGGAGACACTGAAGAACCAAACCGCTAGATGTCGCAGGCGTGTGCAGTGCGTTACACCGAAGTAAGGTCAGTTTCGCGGCAACTCAAAACGCTTCACTCTGAAAAAAAGGTTAAATAAGTTACTTTAAGTTACTACTTGGTTTAAAATAGCACTACTTGGTTTCAACTTGATACTACAAGAATTTTTTTTTTATGGTGGGAGATGGTAAAAGATGCATTCAAAGTTCAGTTATTAGGTTAGGAAATACGCATATATTATTTAAATAACCTAGACTGACACCTTAAAAACCTATTTTGAGCATGTGCGACATAAACCACAGATATAAATAGCTGTCATGAAATCTAGTGTTTTTTTAAAGAACCTTTGCATGCCGCGGAATTCTACCAAGTTAAGTTCATACCATTTTTCCATCACATTTAATTATTTGATATCATTTTCAAATGGTGTTAAATTGCCAATGTTCTGAGTTGTTATGGAACCCACACTTTTGATAAAACATGTAAAAATATAAAGATTTTATTTCTTCAACAGATTATAATTTTTTTAATTTTATTTAATACCGTCCAATAGTTACAACTGTTTCCGACTTTCCGGAGCCAGTGGAACTATGCCATCTTTAATTGGGGTATTTCGTGAGGCTGAATGGTGTGAATAGAAAAAAAATCAAATAAAGAAAGGTTAGAAAATATCATCGTGTCACTAAACATGGCCATTGCCATTAAAAACTACGCAACGTATCGATACTGAATTATGGTCTTTTACTAGGGTAGGTACCTAACCACTACTCTGGAACTTGCCGCAAAAGGTTCCACTGACAAATCAACGCTTATTTTAGAATTTTTATAAAATCAAAAAAAAGCATGAATAAAACTAACCCATAAAAAAATAACCGCAAACCATATAGGTTATCTAGCGATGAGCTCTTTAAACAATTTAACGTAGGTACTTGATGTTCGTCAAAACTATATAAAAAAGGTTACTATCCATGTACATAAAAATCTAGACAATATTAATAAAATTGACCATAAACATATCACAAGAAGCCACACCAGAAATGACCTTATGATCCCAACGAGCAATACGGCAAAGTATCAAAAGACACACACATACTTGGGACCTAAACTGTACAACAAAATCCCCTCTGAATTAAACATAAAAACTTGTAATATTTCCTACATTGGCCCAATAATAACTAAATGGTTGATTGGACTGGGTAGAGGAGAATCTGAAAAAATGTTAAAAAACGTCACATAATAAATAGACATAGACTAATCACACACTATATATATATCTTCCATTATTCTAATTATTGCTCATACACAATTGAAACATACACAACAGCTCAAGTTCGACTCTATCATAAGATTGTAACGATTAAACATCACAAATTAAAACATTAATGAGATATATTATAGACATAGACAAATCACACACTTACTTTCACATATTTTTGGTTCCTTGGAACGGGCAATTTGCCTAGTTAGGAACCAATAATTTCGACCTGATAAGGTACAATCATCTATAATCACTAAAAATATTTTGATTATATCTTGTATCATATTGTACTGTGTGTAAATCTAAAGGAATAAATAAATAAATAAAATAAACCTAACCTAAACTAACGTAACGTAACCTATTTAATCTGTTTAACTTAACATGGTTTTGCATCTGCAATTGAAGCGTAGAATTAAAAGACTTTTGGAAAGTAAAACACGCCCATATGGCACTTCTTGTGTTATTCTTTATTCTATGGTTCAGTGCTAGGCGCCTAAGAAATGTAGATACACACTGTTTCCTCCATCTTCCAACTAGAGTAGTCGATTTCTCAGACGAAGAGGATTGGAATTGTAAGCCCGTCTAGAAAGGTTCAAAGAGAAGAATAATGTATGGAGAATGTCAGAGGCGCAGACGCTACTATTTCAAACATCAAAGAAAATTTATGATACATTTCAATATTTACGGTTATTCCCGCAGTGAATGTGAACACCCAGCGGGAAACATTCAAAGTCTTACCCGAATACCTTGCTTCACGGTTCTTTTATAATGTCATTGCTTTATGGCCGTTTTGTGACGAATATTAACTGTTTTATAAACCCATTTAAATTACGTATGATTAGTCCGAATTACAAAAATAGCAACAACAATAACAAAAACAATAACAAAAGATGATAAATATTAGTTTGACATTTCGTCTTTTTTCAAATTATTTTAGTAACAAACAGTACTGGGTATCTAGCATGGTCGATCGATAAACATTTTATCGATAATGTCGGTAACTTGTCATCGTTCCTAAGCATGGCTGCAGTTCGCCAATGAACCAACAATAGTTCACAACGAATAAGTATTCTTAGTGTATTAAACGTGAAATGTTGTCTGTAAATTAGAAATTTGCAGTCTTGGTCGGGAACGATAACAAGATATCGACATCATCGATAAATCCTTTATCGATCGACCGTGCTAGATACCCTGGAGTCGCAAATATTGGATACGAGTCAGTTAATGGTTTTATTATAGACTGTAATCAATATTTAACACAACCAATGGGGTGACTGTTGTAAACCGTTAGATTTAGAAAGTGATTCTGACTCAGCCTTGGTCTTTTCAATGGATATTATGGCCTTGAGCGACACTGCTGGTTACCACTGCAAAAGCTTTCGCAATAGAATTAAACGCACGGAGGAACATGTTCACGGCACCGGTTTTCTTAACAGACTAGTGATATATATAACCTTGTTGCAATGTCACTCATGTAGGTATTACACACTGTCAGACTGGGATAGATAATTGGGTAACAGGTTATTGGGTTGAGAAATGCAGGATTTTATGTTGAAGGGAGATGCATATAGTTGTGGCAATAAGTACAGCAATGAGTGGTAAACAGATTACAAGGTTTTATAAATGAATCGGTATATACCAATAACATGTCTCTATGAAATATCTGGTGAGTGATTGTATACATTTTATCGGGCAGGGTAACCCACAATAAAATACCGCGTAGGTAAAAATGGGTGTCTATAGAATGCATGCTGCTTGTTGAACAAAGCAGAGTGTTTTGTACCTATATTCAGAGTAGTTGTTCGTTTCGCACATCGCTCAAAGAATTTTACGAGAATATTCGCGTATATTCGGTCTCGAAACGTCCGTGTCATAAACTTTTCTTTTTTTGTTTAAATTTAATTTAATGTTGTTATTATTTTAAATTTACATATATGTATTTTTTTAAATGATATTATTGTAAAGCTGCACATCTTGATACAGGAATGCCCTAGTGAGATGTGCAGAGTATGCTTTTTATGTAAAAACTGTTTTTTGAATTAAATAAATAAATAAATAAATAAATAAATATTGTCATCGAGTCAAAACTGTGGGTAGGTACATTGCCTATGCCAGGTGTGGCGAACCTTTTTGGGCCCGCGTGCCAAAAATCCTCAAATATTATTTCTAGATTGTGTGGCGTGCCCAAGCTGTAAGAAAAATTAACCAAATTGATAAAATAAAAAAATAAATATTTTTATTCATAAGCTTAAAAATTACAATAGAGTTTCATAAAAATAAAGTCATAATCAATAAATGTGCATATTAGTTATTTATCAATGAGATTTTTGCTGTTGTACATTCGATGACAAATTCTTAATATCTGGATCATATTTCGTCACTTTTAGTAACACACACGACCAACTGGATTCATCAGTCATTCTCGTTCTTGAATCACATTTTATGAAATTCATTTCTGAAAATAATGACTCACAAGCATATTATGTAGAAGAGAAAATTGATAATATTGCTCTCGCTAGTTTCTTTAAATCGCTAAAGATTTCTGGAATGGCTTTCCAAGTTCTCATTATTTCTTCTTCTGCATTTTTATTATTTATGTTCGTTAATCGATCGCTTTCAATTATGTCAAAATCTTCTAGATTTAGCCACTCGAAAATCTCCAAATTGAGGTCATCTGCTGATAGTGTATCCGGATATAAAATAAATTTTGATATCTTTTCAAATCTCCTGAACTGTTTGAATCTTGAAGAAAACTCGTTGACTATCGATTGAATAACTACAGAAAATTCTTGTGTTAATTTGATTTGATCTGGCTTTTCTTCTGCAAAAAGTTTTTTGTATTTGGGAAATATTTGAAGCTGTTAGATACAACGCCACGATCAAAAATTTGTAATTTAGCTTGAAATGCTTTGATTAAATCAAACATAACAATAATTGTTTTGTTAACGCCTTGCAACTTAATATTTAATTCATTTAAATGTAAGCACAAATCAGTAAGAAACATTAATTTTGAAAGCTATTCGAGGTCTAGTAACTCATTATATTTTTCAATGAGATTCTCATTTATTAAAAAAAGTCTAACTTCTTCCAAACACTCAACAAATCATTCAATCTCATAAATAAACCAATTAAGTTGCAAGCATAAAAAAAATATTCCTATGGATTTCTCTGGAAAAATTGTCAGTTTCGGCGGGGAACATTGAATGGAATTTTCAAATGTAACGTAAGATAAATTTGAGTAGAAACAACCCAATTCTGGTTTGAAAAAAATCAACAGAATGACTGTTACATTTGAAAAGAAAAGGAGAATATGAACGATTGTTCAGATATTTTTGAAACAACTGGTCAAATCAAAAAAAAAAAATTTTAAACTTAAAAATTAAAAAAAAAAAATTAACTTGGAAATCGTTAGTGTGCCATCCAAATGATCAAACGTGCCACCTCGGGCACGCGTGCCCTAGGTTCGCCACACCTGGCCTATGCAATGCTTAAAATTATCAGCCAGAGAAGACGGCTTTCGAAATTTTTCCACTTCATCAAAAGGAACGGTTTGTTAGTAGAATTTTAACCGGGACGTGTTTTTGTCATATTGTTGTCGACACTGTGTCTCCAATTTAATTTCCATTGTATAAAAAAAAACAATGCGCTAAACTATGCCTATTTTATGTATTACAGGAGTGCAAGTCAAAAACAAAACCTATAACCGAAGTTTTAAAAAGGAGTTTTATAAATAATAAAAGCAGATTGATTGTGCAGGTGTGATAAACAGAACAGTTTTTGTTTTTTTTTTCGTGCTTGATAGGTTGGGCCCATCAAATCGACCACATGGTCAGTGATCAAAATCAAGTGTGTGATATTTAATTATCTCAAGTACAATCAGAATTTCAGTTCACGGATCACCTATCAGCAGCTAGGTTACTCTGTTGTGATAATTTTACTGAATGTAGAACAAATTTTCTTGAACTCGATTTTTCTGCCTCTCTAAATTGGCAATTTTTCGAATAGATGAACTGTTTACAAATGCCAATCCCTGTGACGTCGATAGAGAAAAAAAGGTATTTAAAAACTTTGAAAACAATTGAATCTTTTTTTAGAAATATAGTTAGTCAAGATAGACAGGATGGTTTGTAAGTGATGAGCATTGAAAAACGCTTACAAAAAACGATGTCTTCGACAGTAGAGGCAACGGAGGAACTAAAAATAGGTAGGATTTTTTTCGTAATTAAATTTAATTTCATTACAGTAGGTTAGTACATATTACGTCCAAGATTTTTAGAGCACCACCCATTTTTTGTGAGCAGCTGCCGCTACTCTCCACATGTGTCTGAATTGTGATAAGTAGTGGAGCGTTATGGGTGTGCTTTGATTACGTCAAGTTTGATTGCGGTTTTCAAAATCCGTGATTATAATATAATCATCCGACTTATTGACAGCGTTTTTAAATTTAAGGTCACATTTGCCACGTGTTTCACACCTAATCAAGTGACATTGACAAAAGGAATTATTTGTATTTAATTATTATCTCTTCTTTACGCCCCCCATTGAGACGTTATCATGTTGTATAGGACCTTGCAATGAGCAAACACGTGTATTCCACGCACGTGCACCATACGTGTATACCACCCACCAGATGTCAATAGAGTATTTAGATCTAACTTATTATTATCCACTTAATATAGTTTTAAGGGTTTCGAATAGATGGCGGTTCCTACTCCCAGATAGGGAGCTCACTTCCAGTTGCGTCCCACATTAGAATAACTCACTCTGATAGAGATTCATTATAATTATCTTATCACATTTCTGGCGGGTATTTTTTCCGCTGGCGCCACGCTGTTTCTGGGCGAAAATAATTTAGTACCTACTTTTATACCCAAGCTATAAAAGTACTAAAATAAAATCGAATATTATTTGAAATGCTACTCAATTAACCTTGTTATATGTTTATTACGGTCCGCCTATAGGTATTTGCCCATACCTGCATTCTTTAGATACGCACGACACCTCTCAATAAAAACATAAAAACCCTCATTCCATTAATTGAATTATTACAATAACAGTATATGTTATCTAACTAAGATAAATATAAAAATAAGACTTGCATTACGATTCGATAATTATGCACATATAGTTGGGACCTTTACAAAGATATAGGTGTATAGTATTTATATTTAAAAAAAAAATTGAAGGCGCAAAGGGTAGAACCAAAGATATTAGAAGAACGAGATGTGCTATGCGCAGTTCGTACTGAGTGGAATTGTTTTGCCGAGTGTCGCCGGTTTTGTTCACCAATACTACTGCACACCTTCGCTTGCGCTAAGGTATCCGCTCTAATACATAGAACAGATTTCTGTGCGTACACGTCCCGATACCGTTCAAAGTACCCTAATTAGGTAGTACTCCGGCTACGGTCCGGCGGCCAACATAGCATATCTCGTTCTTCTAATATCTTTGGGTAGAACCCTTCCCGGCGTTAAGCATCAATCGACTGAACGGGTAGAACTATCCTTCCCGGCGTTAAGCATCAATCGACTGAATGGGTAGAACTATCCTTCCCGGCGTTAAGCATCAATCGACCGAACGGATAGAACCACCCTTCCCGGCGTTAAGCATCAATCGACCGAACGGATAGAACCACCCTTCCCGGCGTTAAGCATCAATCGACCGAACGGATAGAACCACTCTTCCCGGCGTTAAGCATCAATCGACTGATCGGGTAGAACTACCTTTCCCGGCGTTAAGCATCAATCGACCGAACGGGTAGAACTACCCTTCCCGGCGTCAAGCATCAATCGACCAAACGGGTAGAACTACCTTTCCCGGCCGAAGTGCGTTAAGATAATAAAGTACTCGTAATCTTTGAAGAACCAAAGCGTTCATTGATTATTCCCGATCTCAAGTGTATTTGATTCTAAGAAAATAATAAAACAATAAATCACAATTACGTAGATTAATTTAAATGACAAATAATATTTTAAATGTATCTTAGTGTTATTACAACTTATGAACACATTTTATAATACAGTTTCCTTTTTATGAATAGTTTAGTAGAAGGTTGCAGGGCTGTTTTTGATCTGATTTAAGAGTCCAGTAGTTCGGACGTGGTGCTGTGAAGTATGATTTGTTTGTAATAATCTCGTATTAAAAAATAAAACAAATGTTTACAGCTACAATCGTTATCATTTTCCTAGATTAAGTGTAAATAATGTAACATAATTTATCTAATTTTTGGAATAACCTGATGAGTAAAGCTCAAATTGGAACATTTAATTATTAAAGACAATATTAGCGATTCCCAAACGAAAATTTTAAACAGAAAAAGATACTGTCCATCTAGGACTTGGAACTAAGGACCCTTGCCTTGCAGGGGCACAATACCCCAAATTTTCGTTTAGAGAGAGCCTTACATATCGTCCACGGAGGCCCTCCATAGTCAAGCAAATAGTTAAACTGCCTAAGCCATCCTCACATGATTAGCGACATGACGTTAAGTGGCTCAACTCACGTATAGTAAACAGTGTGGCGTAGGCTTCCGAGGAAAGGGCGATCATATATAATTGTCTCGATACAATAGCCACGTGTTTTACGGCAAGATAAATTGCTACATCAAACATAAGCCGGTAATGGCCACCATCTCGCCGGAAGGAAGTGGAGCGGCTGGCGGCTGGAGGCTGTACGGCTGTATCCGGCGGAACCGCCCTGGGATTCCCTCGTCTCATCTCACTCGTCTTATTTACCGTCTTGTGCTATCCTGAGGGTGGGAGGATTTAATTGCAAATTTTAACAGGTACTGCATTAATTTTATCGTCTACACTGGTTATCTACCATAAGAAACGTTTACAATATTTCAAATTAGAAACATTTAGAACGGGTTGTTCTTTTGTACACGAATGTCTCTTTCATAAATTTAGACAAACTAACATTTATTCATTATTTTTTTTTTAAATTATAAGGAATTGTACCCATATTAATAAACTGATCTTTAAAATAATAAAGTAAATTCAATATATCTTTAAGTTGTGTTCAGTGAAAGCTAGTATTTCTTTATAAGTTCCTCGGGTAGAAGATAGTTCACATCAATCATCCTACAAAATATTTGGACACATCATTTTTTTCAGTTTTTTTTAAAATCAACCAGTGAATTATAGTGATATGTTTTTGGGTTACTATGCCGTGTTGCGCTACCTCTTTCTTTAGCCAACGTTTCGGACAACATTGCAGTGTCCATCATCGGGGCAGATGTGTAGTCTGATTACACATCTAATCTGATAACATTTCTAATCTGATTACACATCTGCCCTGATGATGGACACTGCAATGTTGTCCGAAACGTTGGCTAAAGAAGGAGGTAGCGCAACACGGCATAGCACCTCAAAAACAAATCACTATAATACTTTTGGAATCTCAAATCATAACCAAACAGTGAATATTAATTTATAAATGTAATAAATATTTAAATACATCTATTTTGAGTTTCTTTTAGATTATACTAGTGGTTCCGGGCAGATGTCGTCCTGCCACAGACCGCCTTCTATATAAGGAAGTTAAATTTGTGGTTTTATGTATTTTTGGATAAGATATTTTTAATAAAAAAGAATTCGTTGAAATTTTTTTTTATCAGGTACAATACTATCCCATATTTTAACTGGAACCAACCATACAAATTCACAAAATTTTATTGAAATCGGTTAGGCAGTTTCGGATATTAGGGTGTACGAACACAGTCATACGTAAATTGTATACATTAAAGTTGATAGAATGCATTGTCATCGACAACGTATCTATGTCGGTATTGGTAAGTGGGTTCGTTTCAACTTCCTAGATTTATATTCAATTATTCAAAACCAAAATTCAAATAAATGTAAATGTAATAAATAGATCGACAAATATGACGTTTAATAAATAGGTCCCAATGGTCGAGTGGTTAAAACGGCTTTCTCGGTAAGACATGAGATCCTGGGTTCGATTTTGTTATTTTCTGAGTCTAGTTCTGTTTCACGTTACGTTTAGATTACTAAGTATAATCGTTTTCTTCAATGGTATCAAATAAATGCATATAAAATCAGCAATTTTTCAAAGCATTACCATGTTTTACGTACCTACTAAAACATAGTAGGCTATTTTTCAAAGCATTACCATGTTTTACATACCTACTAAAACATAGTAGGCTATTTTTCAAAGCATTACCATGTTTTACATACCTACTAAAACATAGTAGGCTATTTTTCAAAGCATTACCATGTTTTACATACCTACTAAAACATAGTAGGTTATTTTTCAAAGCATTACCATGTTTTACATACCTACTAAAACAAAGTAGGCTATTTTTCAAAGCATTACCATGTTTTACATACCTACTAAAACATAGTAGGCTATTTTTTCCTTCGCCAATTATTTACGCTCTGCGTGTTTGCGGTACTCCGCGAAGGCGGAATATTAGCTAGACAAATGGATTAATCTTCCTGTATCGCGCGTGTGTTTCCCGGAAGTTGACATGGTTTGCCTGGCAGATTCAGGCTCTCCTTTTTACTTGGCACTTCCACATCTGGTGGAGTTCCAGAACGAAGCTACTTGTTGAAACTAAGCGATACAAAGTTTTAAATGGATTCACTGTTTGTGCTGTTACAAATTAAAAAGTTTAAATTGGGTGGTTGTGAAAGAATACTCATTACTGCCTGGTTTTATTTTAGTGTGTTATGAATGGAAATAATTAAAAACCATATACGGTATTTCAATAGAAGATGCTTCGAAGAACTAGCGTCATTGGTCCCTTCTACACGGAATCTACACTGTTGACATTTATCACATGTGAATGTTTTGTTTCTACGACTCGTTCTAGAGGTCAACAGCTTCGCTGTGAAACGATTTGCAAGCCGCTGTATTTCTTTCTGGATAGCTTCAAGACACTACACATTCTTCCCAAAAAGACCCCTATTCAGATAACTGAGACCCGAAGTATATCATATTAATAGTATTTCATAATTAATTCATTTAAAAAAATATAGTATTTTTTATTTTATTTTATTTTTTTATTATTATTACTTTTTAACATTTATTTATTTATACATTTTAGGAAAAGTTGACAGCAAATCTTTAATTATACAATTCAACTCTATAACAAAATCCCGAAGGAAATTGCTGTGATAGAAAATATTAATAAGTTCAAAAATGAATTAAGAAAATATGTCTATCTCAATTATTAATGTTTCTTTTTTGAGACTTTATTGAAATATTTAAAGAAAGATTATGTTTGCCAAACAATGTACATGTTTATATGTTTTTAAAACTATTAGCACACACGAAGATGTGAGCTAACTTAAGATTAATAAATAAATAAATGATACAATAATAATATAGTTAATTATGCCAATTATGAACTTCCCGCTGATGAATAGTTAATGGTAAGGTGTACAATGTCATAGAGATGTTCTCTTAAATTAATTTCTTGTTTTAATTTTGCAGCACGGTGTCGAAGATACTCTCAGTATTATCGTTGTGTAAGACAACCATTCAGAATTGAAACGTTGCTTGGAATGGCTTTAGCCGTGTTTGGTGACCAGATTTGATTAGCCAGGCATTTACCCCCTCACTCTTCTCCTCCACACTAGCTTCAGCTTCACAACATACCATAATTGGGGATGCCATGGTCTCGCTGGCTCCAGAATGTTGTGAACAGTTGGGAAAAAAGAGTGTCTGCAATACGTCATAATTTGTCATTTTCACGAAAACTCAATTGCTGGAGTGAGCTGCTTACGAACTTGACAAAGAAGCGAAGCTAACAGTCCACAATGAGTTTCTGATAATAACCCTGATGTAATGCAGTGAGGCTTGGAACTGGCAGAGGAGGGATAAAAGTATACTAAATGCTGTATGTACCTATACATGTTTGTAAAACCATGGGCAACCCCAGGGACTGCAGCTATTCCTTTTTAGTATCTTATTTTGCTGTAAAACTAACTAAACTACTATTTAATTATATATTTTTAGATACATCATTTTAAAAATAATAATTAAAATACTTTTAATATTGAAAATCATACATTTAATACTTCACTTCCATTAATACATCTTATACACAATTAATACATCTTCCACTCTATAATGAGTAATTTGTAAAATGACACAAATAAAATTTACTTGCGCACGCCGGGATTTCAACCCAGGATCTCCGGCTTGCTAGTCGAAAGCCTTACCCATCTTAATAAAGATGTTATGAAAATAACATATGATTATTACACTAAGTAGGAACCTGTCAAATCTGTGATTTATCTTGTCTATTGTTTATGCTCTGGCAACAAGGAACTTTAACAGGAAGTGAGAAAAAATTCAAGATGGCTTCACTTCCCGGCCGGTCAGACAAGAGAGAGGGTGTCCGGTCGGGGGGTCAATTATTATTTCTGGGGCTCTGAGGATCTGATCGAAAGATATTTCATGGATTCGTGATTAATACCGAAATGTTCAGTTTGTGATTCAAGTTTAGAAGTCTAATAATATTTCCCGCGAGTGGAATTCGCCCCGGGTGGCGTGGATAATGAAAACGTATTTTCGCCATGTGTGGCCATGGGGGTAATCAGAATTTATCCAAGAGATCCGTGATTATTTCTGCCGATAAACTGTTTTCGCCGTGTGCATTTTGATTCAGAGCATTATTAAGTTCCACCTTGCCTCGTGGAAGGGCAACTTACGGATTAACCGTCTACTCATGGCTGGACCACACTGGGCCGTTGGCCAGCCACATTCTGATGCCGTCTACTCCTCTTGGCTGGACCACACTGGGCCGTTGGCCAGCCACATTCTGATGCCGTCTACTCCTCTTGGCTGGACCACACTGGGCCGTTGGCCAGCCACATTCTGATGCCGTCTACTCCTCTTGGCTGGACCACACTGGGCCGTTGGCCAGCCACATTCTGATGCCGTCTACTCCTCTGGCTGGACCACACTGGGCCGTCGGCCAGCCACATCCTGATGCTGCCATCCTCTAGCTACATGGCTGATTCATCTACTCCGCTATTCGCGGCACTCAGTATTCGTTCCTCATAACTACGTACGTTCATATTATTTTAGACAGGGTAGATAGATTCTACGTTCTGGTCGATGGGGGTAAGTTTTCACCTTTTTTGTATTTCTCTGTGAAATTAATCAAATATAACTTGTTACGGCCAGTCCAAAGTTTATCCAGATTACTTTCATTCTACAACCTTGCAACTTCCTTTCAAACATCATGTAGATGGGATATATTTTTCCCCGCCCTGAATGGAGAATTATGCTCTACCGTCGGTAGGTCGGTTTGGCGAGCTCTTTTCCAGTTCAACCACTGGAAGGGACTCTGGCGCGTTGGCCTTCGAAGACCAACAAAGTCAAACTTGGCCACCCACTATTCAATCATAATAACAGTCAATAATGTACTTAGAAAAACCACACACAATAACAGCCTATTAACACATCTGTGGGCTAAGTAAGTATCGTAACATTGTGACGACTATTACATACATAACAAAGAAACATCGAAAAAATGTATATTCGAAAGAGTGATTATGAAGATTTCGTTTCATTTTTATTTTATTTTATATTATAGAAACAAATAGAAGATGATTAAGAGATGAAACAATAAACAGGAATAAGATACTTCATGTTGGGTACCTATGATATGTTTCCTTGTAATGTCTGCTAAGTGGTTTGTTTATTCCTTAATTACCAGGTGACTTAATGTGTAGTTTATAGGTGTGTGTGTGAGACGTGTGTAATGTATGTGTGAGTGTTTGTGTGTGTGTCTGTATGTATGCGCATTGAATAGTTTAAATTATTGACATGATGCCACGTTTGAATTTGGGCAGTGAATCCGAAAAAATGTCAAGGTTAGAGTTAAGACAAATATTATTTAGAGTATGAAGAGCTCGGTTAATTGTCGAATTAGATGCTACATTTGTTTTATAATTTATCGTGTGGAATAGCACTGTATGTCGTGTGCGTCTCAAAGGTATGTTTAAGTTAATAAGGGACAGAAGTTCAGTAAAGTCAATGTCATTGTTTAAAATTCTGTGTATAAACATTGAGTCAGCTACTGCTCGTCTTCGCTGCAAAGTTTCAAATGTACACTCAAAGTTATTTTTGAATAATATAATAATATATTTTATAAATTTGTTTTGGATACGTTCTATACTATCTATGTAAAGTTTATATTGTGGATTCCAAATAGGCGATGCATATTTCAGTGTACTTCTGGCTAATGCGAAATATAACATAACAATCGTACGCGGATTACTGAATATATAAGTCAATGTGCTTATTAAATATAAGTTTTTTTCATACGGAATCTTTAAACACACCTGCAAAGTTCTCAAATCTACTGCCCTAATTATGCACTAGATTTATAGGTGTGTTAGCCTGATCATTTGTTTTAGAGTAAAGAATAATTTAAACTTTTGTCTCGTATTTGTAGTCTGTCTTACAAATAATTTTATTTTGGCGATATTTTCAGGGCTGTCAATTCCAAAATCATTTAACATCGCTTGTTAAATTTTTAAAATCGTACAACTTATGGTAGCTTTGGTAATGTAGTTTTAGTGATTTGTCTTGTATGTAGTATTGTTTTAGTTTCTAATATTATTTTCCTATTTTATGTCCGGGTTAATCTTCCCCATAGGAAAAACTAAACCCTTCCACACACTTTTCCACAAATGATCATCTAGTCAATCAACATTATGCAAGTGCATTATATAAGCAAAATAAATACAAAATAATACAAGAACAACACGTCAACTTACCAAAGATCAAATGGGAAAATAATTCACAGACTCCAGATATTTTCATATCAGAGGGTTCGGCTCGGTAGAACTCCTAACAGAGCCTATACATCCTACCGATCCCTCAACATAAATATTTAAAAAAACCTACATGTATTTAAAATGACTAATTTTTGCATTTTTAAATATGATTTTTTTGATAGATCTAATACGCTTAAATTTTGAATGAGAGAGTTAGGTAATGCCAGTAGCCAAAATAACAAATCGTAATATTTTTATAGTCTGAGAATGCCAAATTCTTTTTATTTAATTTCCTAAATCTGTGTATTTTATTATTTTTTCATTAACAAATTTTTGAATATTACAGGAGCAAATTTTTTTTCTTCCGATTTTATGTCCGGGTTAAATTTTCCCTATAGGAACAACTAAACCCTTCCATACACTTTTCCACAAATGATCAACTAGTTTTTCAAATTTTGTTTTTTTTTTCATAATATTTTCATTATACTTGTAATCACAGATTTATATTTGTGTATTCATTGATCTATTTTGTACCTACTTTATAATGGATTACATCTATATATTGTTATTATTTCCTGTAATTTTGATGTTCTACTATACACACCGCATCATGTATCACTTTTATTTTAAAGCCTTTTTTAGCATTTAAATAAATAAATCAATTAATTTTATTCAATAGAACATCTGTTACATCTGACAGCGTAATCAAATTTTGGTTGTTACATCCGAAGGTAATGGTTAATATTTAGAATTGGAATATTCAGCTCAATGCTGTACCATTTCTACATTGTTGGAATGAACTTATGGGACCATGTAAGCGTTTTATTCCCTGACTTATGACATGAATTCTTACTAAAGAAGTGTACAGTCCTTTCAAACATTCTAGAGATTTGAACCTACTTGCAGTTCTGCATAACATACTCATAAAACCAAACATTTATAAAGATTTATTTATTATTTCATTTGTGTTTCATCAAATATGGTATTGGTACCTAAATTTTTTACGATTATTTTTATGTATAAATCGATTTTTAACTCAAAGTCAATTGCTTAGACTACAAACCTATAAAAGCTTCCATTAACAACTTCCAAATAATCTACTTGAGAAATTATTGAAACAGAAAACGATCCATTCTGTTTAATAAATTTCAGACATTATTTACTTAGGCTTCCGTGAGAATTAATTAAGACATGAACTCATCGACCTTATTAAAATTCCCGTGAACTGTTCGCAATAATGGGAATAGAAGTAATTTACTTCTACCTCTCGATATGTTTGCTCCAAGTAAATACGCTTTGTATTTTACGGTGACTCGAAAGTTGATCCCCCGACAGTTGATCCCCAGGACAGTTGATCCCCGAACAGTTGATCCCCCTGACAGTTGATTCCCAGACAATTGATCCGTCTGCCAGTTGATCCCTCGAATAGTTGATCCCCTAAAGAATTATTTCTACAGTATGTACTCATTAGTGAAGTTTGCAGAGAGGATAGACGGCCGAATAGCAAAATACGACATACTTATATATGCAGTTTGCTTAGGAAAATACGCTACATCTGCTTACCTATATTTTATAATATATATATTAGTATCCCGAAGTGGTATGCAGAGAATATGTACGGCCGTAGGTATAAAAAAGTCAATATACTTTCATCTGCAGGCGTCTTGGGTGGAACACAAATATTTTATTAACAATAATGACGTGTCCCGAAGGAGTATCCAGTGAGGATTAATATATGGCTGAATTAAAAAATACGACATGCTTATAAGTGCAGTCGGTTAGGGAAAATACGCTTTACTCACCACCTAAATATTACGTAATCATATATAACATTTGCATTTTAATCTTAATATATAAAAATCACGCGTCACTGTTTTCTTACGCGCTAATCTCCGAAACCGCCCAACCGATTTCAATGAAATTTTGTGAATGTGTGTCCTTGGTTTTAGCTTGAAACATAGTCATTCTTGGACCCGATAGTTGTCACTTTTGTCGAGATTTCTCATCGAAAATTACATACAACCATAAATTTTAACTTCCTTACACCCCTTTCCTCACAATATTTCTTAATGCAATTTTCAGGATTTGTACAGTAAAAAAGGGTTGCAATTAATTTTGTAAGTTGTGTTAGCTTTCGATAGATGGCGGTTTGAACAAATCTATTGACATCTGTATTATTCATATTAAGAAAATACCACACTCAAACATTGTGTAGTTTTTAATTGTGCTGTGTATCATTTTTTGTATTATTTTTAGTAAAATGTGCATTCATCACAATCAAAAATCGTTCATCAAATCAAAACGCGTGCGATTAGCTTTATTTTGTTATGGTTTTTTATTTCGATTATATTCTAATAATCATTTTTTGTATGATTTTATTTTTAGTAAAATGGCGCGAAGATGGACAACCGTAATGGTAATATAATGATATTAATTAGGCTCTGAATAAAAATAACGTACTTGGCTAGGCTGACAAAACGGAAGAGGCTTTATTTCGTATCATAGACAAGTTTACACCGTTAGAGACAAGTACCTAAAGACATGGTATTTTAAGCATAACACAGTAAAATACTACAGTTAAGATGCCTAACATTTTTACAAACTTATAATATTTCACTGAAGCGTCTGCTGGCATGTCCTCAGATTGGCAAATAATTAATTTAAACAATTTTATTACTAATTATTTTTCTAAAATAAAGATGGCGCACATCAATATGTTTTTATCTGTTATAGATTACAGGACTCCCTGATAACTCTTGAGCGCTTTGATTATCATTATATAAGTTATTTATATACATTTGTTCAGTTATCTCATTCTGTAAATTAATAATATACGCAGCTTCCCTGCAACCCTCTGTTATTGCCATGTATTCAGCCTCAGTACTTGAAAGTGCCACAGTTCTATGTTTTTTATGACCCCACCAGATGATTGAACCTGATAACATAAAACAGAAACCTTAATATGATTTTCTATATTTTCTATATTATTTTTCTATATTATTTCTATATAACCTTCAATATTAGTATTTCCATCCATACGCTTTTCTCACCACCTACATATTATGTAATGTTAACTATATTTAACATATAAGCACAAACTATCACCATAGAAACGTCAAAAACTAATAAACTTAGACAATATTCACATAATCATCTCTTTAACCCTTCGACATTCAAGAATATATATTTTATTTATTATATATATATATATATATATATCAAACAATACAAAACAAAATGAACCTTTGTCTGTCCAACTGGGAAGGATTCCCGTTTCAGGGCAGCCAAATTGTGTATTTAGTACATAATATTCTTACAATGGAATGGCGATGCTGTCAAAACAAATTTTGTTAAAATTGTTGATTGCATTTGAAGTGACAGGATGGTTTCTTTATCCTTGAAAGAATCGCAAAGATGTTATTTATTACCAGGGTGAATTTGGATAACATTAGTAATTGCATTCAGAACAGATGAATTGTTTTTTTCGGGACATCACGAGTCTCAGATTCTTCCCAGGGCATTTTGGAGAACATTTACAATTGTATAGTTAGAATTTCCACATTTATAAATCAGTATAAGAAAACGGCAAAACCGACATTTCCAAAATTCTCAGAAACACTTCCAACAAGTTCAAAGCAACCCAATCAGGTCGCTACACACATACTGCTTGATATTGCCAACCCTGCCCCCACCCCCTGTACCGTCAAATCAATATCAACACGCATACTTCGTCCTAGACATAAGAATTGATAAGCACCCACTTGTATCTTGACTTCCGGACCGAACAGACACGCGAAAGCGTTCAGTTTGAGACGAAATTCAGGACATAAGGCCTCTGAAGTTGGACAGTGAGATCTGTCCGAAACGTCAGAAATTAAAAAGTCCTTTTAAGGACTACTTTACGCGGGTAAACCGAGAACATTATTCTACATATATATATATATATATATATATATATATATTATTTTTATTTATTACATGTAAATTATTTAACATTATAAATGATAACAATATGCAGACTTATATATATATTTTTTTCGTTTTTTATTCTACTACTCCATAAGTTGAGCTCCAGGAGCTCGTGTTTATGGGAGGAGTATTTACATTTAGTTGTAATGATTTTTTAATCAATAATCAAAAACTTTTGATATAAGTACAAACATAATATTAACATAGGTACACAAATTAGAAAAGTGTGTTTTTAAAGATAATTAAAATAATATATCTTCTTACAGATTAAGTAAGCGTGAGGAAATTAAGGGTACAATATATCAGGTAAACAAATTAGAAAAATAGTTTTTTAAAGAAAATTTAAATAATATATACATATATTTTTACAAATTGAGTAAGTGTAAGAAAATTAGGGGTACAATATATCAGTATCCAATTTTAGGGACTTAATTAACTTTTTGAATTGTTCATAATTCACAGTTTCGGTTACACTAATTTTATTTTTGGACAATAATATATTGTACCATCTCACACATATAAATAAAATATATAAATGAAAGATTCAAAGTTCGTTTAGACGACCCGTACATTTTCATTCGTAGATGGCGCATAACGAATAACTCTCGAAAATAAACAATTTAATAAAAACTGGTAACATAGATTATTCTCATTCCGATATGCAAGGAAAAAAGTACGTACCTATTTAGAAAATTTTCAAATAAATTTTTAGAATGAACAAACAAATGTATCTCAAATGTGCATTTAGAAGTGTCAATATTATATTGATATTTTATTTTTTCTAATTTGAATTTAATTTTGATAATCCGAATATACTTCAACAACTTATTAAAATGTATCAAAATACAATATTTAATATTATAATCGTTTATGTTATGTGCAAATGTATGTTTAGATTCGCCAATGGTCAAGGCGGAACTGAAGAAATGCGTAAGAACATTATTAAATATTTCATATCAATGGTGGCATCTGCTGCCTCTCTCCAGCACCAAGGAAAAGCACTACTTTTTAATTATCCTTGAAAAACTAACTTTCATTGCGCGATTGGAAATTGCCACCGATTTAAATGATTTATTTTTAAGAAATAAACAGCTGATATACGCATAGAATCTTATAACTATCTACTGACTGCTGAAGCTGCGTTATTGATAGAATGTAATCTCTGCGGTGAGCAATTGATGCGTATTTACAAGGAGGGCATAGCGAATGTACTGTCAGTCACGGGACACCTCACGCATTCCTTTGACCCTTTCACGCAAACGAGTGCAGCTAATTTGCTTCCCATCGATCGCGGTCCGATCCGTGCGTGAGGATCAAACTATGTTTGTTTCTCAAACTACATGAGTTTGCGGCGGGAATCGAAGGAATATATGATGTGATTCATGACTGGTGGTATATTCGTTTTGCTTTTTTATGAACGCGTAAGTGATTGCTTAGCGCAGGGAATATGTTTTGCAAGTGACGTAGCCGGAGCGAAAGGACGCAAAATAGTTATTACAATTTGCTAATTTATTATAATTACACTGTTAAAAGAAACTATAATTACATTTGTCACTAATCATTATTCACAATTGATTTCACACATTTGTTTTTCCTCTTTGACTGAGTAATTATTATTTATTTGCAAGTTGGGAGCGGCTCAGCGCGTTGTGCGGCTCTAATCAGGACGTATTTTGTGGTTTTAGCCATTTACGTTTATAGTTTATTGGTATGTATACCATTGGCGATCGGTGACTTTTTGAAGAAGGGATACTGAAGAACACACTACATAAAAATGCTTCTTAAGAACATTGTTCTCTTTTAATTTGATAGTATGATTAGCAGATAGAGCAAAAATTAATAATTACTAAAGTTGCTTCTAAAATCATGAAATATCGAATTTATTGCACATTTCTTTATTTACAAAAATATTCATTTTGATAGGGAATTTTAGCCTCAAATCCAAAATTAAGTTTTGTACAATTGCGGAGATTTTCCCATTGATATACATTTATATGGCGACAACGTTACCGACTGCAAAGCTGTCTTTTTTAAGCTGTAATCTGTGATTAAACCTAATTTTAAATGTTGCAGCAACCCCGTGGAATCCAACAGAAAATACTCTCGGTGTAACGTGGAATGAGGCATACTACCCAGATAACCTGATATATGAAGAAGATTTTCGATTTGGTTCCATGGGGAGTCTGGGGGTCACCGACAAATGCAATAATGGATTCAAGATCGGCAATTATACGTCAATAGGAGATATTGATGAACCTCGAGGTATCATCAATTTTTAACAACTCAAAATCTAACAAATCAAAAAGTGAAGAAGAAATCGTAAAATTTTGAAAATACAGCTCTGATGTTACCCTAACATAAATCGTCACCTCAGTTGGACAGGGTTGTTGCGTCACTTTACCTTGTTCTGAGATATGAAGTGTCAAAATTTGCAAAGACGATGTCTCATAATCGGTTTAACAATTAATGATTTGAAGGTTGAATCTTATGTAAAGTACTTTAGTTTAACATATTTTAAAAGAATATATTGAAATTGGACGTATACTAACCATTTTAGAACATACCGATATGTACAGATACAACAATATGCAACCAGCTAGAGTGGCTAGAGCATAACAATTCATTGCATATGGCTCTCACTGGATTAAATTCCATTAAAAAATAAAACTACATTACAATCAAATATTTTCCTTGAAAATATGATAAACTAAAATACATTATACGAGATGGAACCTCAAATTCAGAAAATGTTAAATAAATTATGATAAATCGACTTTTCAAAAATTGACACCTTTGAAAATGGTAAGGTGACGTTAGAACCTTATCCAACTAAATTAGCGAACTACTGCGTGTTCATTCCTGAGTAATGCGACAATACCCATTGCAATAATTTAAACATAAGATTAATTCCTGCCATTTTTAATATTAAAATTATCACGACAGAATATTTCACATGAAATTTATTTATTTATTTCTAAATTCACGCCCGGCTGGGCTTTTACATGTTATTTTTTTTATTTTTTTACTACGAACATCTAAATAAACACAACAAAAAAAAAACAAAATCAAAGTAACATAAAAAATGAATGTAAAATCCTAAATAAGATTGTTAGATGTTTGCCTGGTATTTCATAATCACAATGACCTAAAGAATTATTTCTCTGTAAAATGTATGTTTAAAAGTCGGTTCGTGTGCATTGAACAATACATTTAAGCACCTACTTTACGAATCCCTTGAATATTGTTTGTTTATTTTAAAAGCTTTCAAATAAAATTGGCCAATGGGTGTGATAATTATAAGGATGCCGCTGACAAAGGCAACGTTATTATTGTAAACCCATAATAGTATAAGAGATTGAAAATTGCAAAATGCATTCCTAAGATACTGTAAATATATCTCTATTGTTTACGTCACGTCCCTTAGAAATTTATTTTTAGGCTAAGAAAAAAAGTATTCCACACGCCAACCAAGGCGTGGGAGAAAATAACTTTAATAAGATCAACTTTTTTAATGTGTTTTTGTATTTTTAATTAAAAAGGCAGATACCGCAAGTATCGAGAGTCAGTCATCGAGAGTAAGTCTCGGACGGTCAGTCTCGGAGAGTAATCTGTGAGAGTAGTTGGTGAGAAGTGGCAGGTAGTGGAATACCTATTGATTAAGGGAACTTAGACCCTTAATCTGAGAGTAAGCTGTGACAGTAGTCTGTCAGAAGTGGTAGGTAGTGGAATACCTATTGATTAAGGGAACTTAGACCCTTAATCTGAGCCTTGGCTGTGACAGTAGTCTGTCAAAAGTGGTATGTAGTGGAATACCTATTGATTAAGGGAACTTAGACCCTTAATCTGAGAGTAGGCTGTGACAGTAGTCTGTCAGAAGTGGTAGGTAGTGGAATACCTATTGATTAAGGGAACTTAGATCCTTAATCTGAGAGTAGGCTGTGACAGTAGTCTGTCAAAAGTGGTAGGTAGTGGAATACCTATTGATTAAGGGAACTTAGACCCCCCTGAGGTGATAACTCACAAAAGCGGCGCTATAAAAATTGTCCAATATTATTATTATTATTATTAATCTGAGAGTAGGCTGTGACAGTAGTCTGTCAGAAGTGGTAGGTAGTGGAATACCCATTGATTAAGGGAACTTTGACCCTTAATATGAGAGTAGGCTGTGATAGTAGTCTGTGAGAAGTGGCAGGTAGTGGAATACCTGTTGATTAAGGGAACTTAGACCCTTAATCTGAGAGTAGGCTGTGACAGTAGTCTGTCAAAAGTGGTATGTAGTGGAATACCTATTGATTAAGGGAACTTAGACCCTTAATCTGAGAGTAGCCTGTGACAGTAGTCTGTCAGAAGTGGTAGGTAGTGGAATACCTAGTGATTAAGGGAACTTAGATCCTTAATCTGAGAGTAGGCTGTGACAGTAGTCTGTCAAAAGTGGTAGGTAGTGGAATACCTATTGATTAAGGGAACTTAGACCCTTAATCTGAGAGTAGGCTGTGACAGTAGTCTGTCAGAAGTGGTAGGTAGTGGAATACCTATTGATTAAGGGAACTTAGACCCTTAATCTGAGAGTAGGCTGTGACAGTAGTCTGTCAGAAGTGGTATGTAGTGGAATACCTATTGATTAAGGGAACTTAGACCCTTAATCTGAGAGTAGGCTGTGACAGTAGTCTGTCAAAAGTGGTATGTAGTGGAATACCTATTGATTAAGGGAACTTAGACCCTTAATCTGAGAGTAGGCTGTGACAGTAGTCTGTCAGAAGTGGTAGGTAGTGGAATACCTATTGATTAAGGGAACTTAGACCCTTAATCTGAGAGTAGGCTGTGACAGTAGTCTGTCAGAAGTGGTATGTAGTGGAATACCTATTGATTAAGGGAACTTAGACCCTAAATCTGAGAGTAGGCTGTGACAGTAGTCTGTCAAAAGTGGTATGTAGTGGAATACCTATTGATTAAGGGAACTTAGACCCTTAATCTGAGAGTAGGCTGTGACAGTAGTCTGTCAGAAGTGGTAGGTAGTGGAATACCTATTGATTAAGGGAACTTAGATCCTTAATCTGAGAGTAGGCTGTGACAGT
The DNA here is from genome assembly GCF_061612785.1 of Hesperophylax consimilis. Lineage (NCBI taxonomy): Eukaryota > Metazoa > Arthropoda > Insecta > Trichoptera > Limnephilidae > Hesperophylax > Hesperophylax consimilis. The sequence continues at coordinate 37,212,308 of NC_142841.1, forward strand.
AGTCTGTCAAAAGTGGTAGGTAGTGGAATACCTATTGATTAAGGGAACTTAGACCCTTAATCTGAGAGTAGGCTGTGACAGTAGTCTGTCAAAAGTGGTAGGTAGTGGAATACCCATTGATTAAGGGAACCTTGACCCTTAATATGAGAGTAGGCTGTGATAGTAGTCTGTGAGAAGTGGCAGGTAGTGGAATACCTATTGATTAAGGGAACTTAGACCCTTAATCTGAGAGTAGGCTGTGACAGTAGTCTGTCAAAAGTGGTAGGTAGTGGAATACCTATTGATTAAGGGAACTTAGACCCTTAATCTGAGAGTAGGCTGTGACAGTAGTCTGTCAAAAGTGATAGGTAGTGGAATACCCATTGATTAAGGGAACTTTGACCCTTAATATGAGAGTAGGCTGTGATAGTAGTCTGTGAGAAGTGGCAGGTAGTGGAATACCTATTGATTAAGGGAACTTAGACCCTTAATCTGAGAGTAGGCTGTGACAGTAGTCTGTCAGAAGTGGTAGGTAGTGGAATACCTATTGATTAAGGGAACTTAGACCCTTAATCTGAGAGTAGGCTGTGACAGTAGTCTGTCAGAAGTGGCAGGTAGTGGAATTCCACTACCAATAAACTTGAACTGCAGCTGAAAGTTAGTAATATTATATTTATATTTTATAAAAATTTAACTGATGTAAAAAAATCAAAGATAGTGTTTTCCAGCCTAAGATAGTAGAAACACGGAGATTCGTCAAAAAGATCAACTGTCGGATACAAACAAAATGGCAATTGCAAAAGGTTGAAAGTGATATTAGAACTTCGTCCAACGGAAATACAGCACAGATGGCTCTGAAAGTCATTTTTGGTATAGAAATGAGTAAAATAAATGGTTTTACATCCAGAGGTGATTTTTGAAAACAATATTAGTTAGAACCTTGTCCAACCAAGGTGACGAATAAATCATCCGTGGTTTAATGATTAGTTTATTTTAGCTAATACTTGATTATGAACAACTTTTAACTGTTAATTTTTCTATTCTCCTAGCCACACATCTGGCACAGTTTATGCATTTTTTTACATGTTTTTTTTTGTATGTGTATTTTGTTTATTTACTAGCTATTTAAATACTGAAAATTTTTATATGTTTTCTAGGTATTACGTTTGCATGATGTGAACATTATCAACCTGTAATGTCCCAAAATTAAATTCCCAGACGCAACTGAATCATTTACCTTATTTTCTTTTTCACATTTTTCGTCAATGATAATGATTGTCGTCAATGATAAAATAAAATACAAAACTTAACAAAAGCTGGAATCCCATCTGATCTATCATGCGAACAATTTCATAGAATCTACGAAAAAGATCAGTGAGATCAGGCCTTCTATGGAATACAAACACTAATCTGAACCTTTTCGTTCTGTAAATAGCCAATGTATATTATCATGGAATAAGTGGGAATCCTGCATAACTTATATAATTTGAATTTAATTTTATCGGTGATTTGATCCATTACTATTTGGATGCCTTTCTTGAAATAATTGGGATAAAAATATTTTTTCTTATTGACGTGGACGAAGGCAAACAAATAATTCGTCCTAATATTTTAAAGCACAACTTGTAAAATTTGTATATTTCTTATATTTTAGTTATTATCTATAAACGCGTAGATTTTAAGAAACCTTACGTTTTCACTTAATGCAATTATCTTCTTCTTAAAATTATACAATATTACATTGATTTGTTTAACGTTCAAAAATGATTCCAAAAAATAGAAAATAATAATTTGTTTTAAGATTCGAACGGAGTCGGATTGCTGATCGAGGGTGACGGTTGTTTTGTCACTCCGAGCCTGCGCTTGTACACGGGGTCCTTTTTCCTTTTGAAGATGAAGACACTCACTCCAAGAAGGGCCACCTTGCAGGTCCAACAAGAAGCCCTCCCGCAAACTAACATCTCTGTGCTCTACGACGCTGGCTGTTGGTTTTACGCGCAAGGACCTCTGGAATACGCGACTGGTCGATTACTGTTCAACTTCACATTTTCTTCCGTTGAAAATATATCCACGGTTCCTTATTCTTTTGTGATTGATAGTATAAGAGTTGAAGGACCTACCATGGTTACGAAACGGGGTCCTCCGAGAAGAATTGGATGGGGTGTATTTAATTTACTAGTCAGAGCTTTAGCTGCCTCTATCATCTTTCCTTTTGTAGTAATTCTTGGAATTTTTATTCCCGTTTGTCTTGGTTTATATTATTTCTAAATTTTGCTGATTAACTAAGAGTCTGCAACAGTTGACTATTTTTCATATATATACAACAAATAAATGATATGCCCAAAGGCACGTTATACCAAAACTACATAAGGTCAAGCTAAGAATCAAATCGGCCTCTTATTTCGAAGCATAAAAAAATTAAGGGCCTTGTTCAAAATTTCAAAATCAAAAATATTTTTTCAAAATGTTGCAATTTTAACATAAAAAGTCCTCGTTTTGTCCTTATTTTTTAATTATGTTTCATAAATATTTACTTATTGTTATCAAGCTTAATTTGTAGAACTCCATTTTCATTTTTATTTTTTATATATTCAATAATATTGTTATTGGGTTTATATAATAATTTTTTTTATATATTTACGTTTTTGTAACAGTATTTAAAGATCTGTTATAAATAAATATTTAAAATTATTTTATATTAATATAAGTAATTTATTACTATTGTATTTTGCCGATAAATAATGTTTCCATCGTTTTTTATAGACAGGTTCATTAAAGTATAAAATATTAATAAATTTCATTAAATATCCCGTTTTATTAATTTCAACATTCAGTTAGTATATATTTTTGTTGTGAAAATGATTTTTAATAGTTTTAATGATGCTGACAAACCACAGAGGTACTTTCTGCCGTTGTAACTAAAAATACAATTACCAAAATTAGCAAAAAAAAAGTATGGGAAGTTATTAAGTATCGAATCTTTTATGTTTTACAAAAAAAAATCTCGTTTTTCTGTAGATTAAATAAACAAGTTAAAACTTTGCATGAAATGACTTTAGCCGTGTTTGGTGGCTAGAATTAGATACTTCCCAAATTTCTCTTCCCTATCTCCTTTTCCTCCCACTCCTTTCGCCTCACAACATACCCCAATAGGGGATGCCATAGTCTTAGGCCTGGTTCCCACTATGCCGGACCGGCAGATCTGCCAGGCCGGTAAAACTGCCGGAAGGGCTAGTGGCTGTACAATTTATATGTAGCTATTCACATTATCCCAGGTCCGGCATTTTTCCGAGCCCGGCATTTTTACCGAGCGTTTTGTCACTGCGAAAGTGCCGGTAGAACCACCGGACCGGAGTAATGTGAACGAGTTTGTGCCGGTATCCGGCTGTCCTCGCTCGCCGCGCCCGTACTCCGGGCTCCCCTCTCGTCATCGGCTCGCATTTTTTGAAGAAAGTAGACGTGTTCGCCCTGCTCGTTTAAATCTTTTTATCAGTATTCAAATGTGTACCTCCATACGGACGTAGGAGATTAAAGCCTTCAGACACTCATTTTCATAAATCCGTCATTCTATCCAAATATTTATTTTTTTCATTTTTTTTATACTGTAATTGTTACATTATCTAGCGATTCCGTCATTCAATTTTTCTATTGACTTGCCTACCAATGGATAATGGACAATATCACCGGGAACATAACAAGTCAATCGGTTTAATTGTTGGCAGATGAATCATCTAAATGCGTTTAAGATTGACGATTGATTTTATTCATTAATTTCATTCATTTAACATATATATCCAGCTAACAATAAAAAAAAACCCTAATATAATAGAACTTCCTTCTTCTTCTGGCGTTAGTAAGATTAGATTATTAATATTAATTTTAGTTGTAAGTTGCTAAATATGTAAATACTCGTATATATGTCGTTAATATACTAGTTATAGGCCTTAGTCGTAAGTTACTAGTCAAGTCTTAGAGATAAGTCAGTAGTTCTAGTATTAACTATTTAAGAAATATATTTGTACAGAGCCCTTGAGGTGATTTCTCATGAAAACGGCGCTATATAAATCAGCCAAATATTATTATTATTATTAGTTTAAACGGTAATTCCTCGTGCAATTTTTATGAAGCGGTCTAGGCTTTGGTACATTTAAAGTACCATCATTGATCTTTTGCCAAAATTTACTATCCTTTAATATAGTAGAATCGCATTCCTTGCCATATGAGCCCACACTAATAAAAATAAAACGGTACTCTGAATCAACATCTTCCATTAATACAAAAGAATAATATTCCTTGTAATTAAAGAACATAGAACCACTCTCGGCTGGTTTCAAAATTCTAATATGTTTGCCATCTACTGCTCCAACACAGTGAGGAAAGTTGGCTTTTCTTTCGAATCCTGAAGCGATGTCCTTCCATTATCTTTCCGGCTCCGGTGTAATGTGAACACTCTTGTCCGGTGTCCGGTTTCCGGCAGATCTGCCGGTCCGGCATAGTGGGAACCCGGCCTTAGTGTCTCGGAGTAGTTGCGACTCTTGTATTTTCGACGTATTCTCCTTATACTGCTTTTTTACTTACATACAAGCACTTTCGTTGATAACAATAACTAATAACAGAAAAGTACTTATTTTCTAAACAGATATTCTTATATATTTTACAAAATTTTGTTAAACTTATATAGAACAATTGTTTTGACAAAAAATCAGTACACCAGGCCAATTATAAATATGCCAAAATGTTAACAAAACTGCAAAATTTTTACCGTTGAATCTGGAGAGCGGCATCGTAGGTTCAATGTTAACTAAAAAAATTCATAAAATTAGTTCTCACTGCTTTTGATTATTTAATGTTTCTCTTCTGATTGATTGATTGATCCCAGAATGAAATACATTTTTTTATTTATTCATGATCTCCATAAAATGGGTATGCACCAATACGTACCTATGGTTTATTTTGGGATGAAATTGACAAATGAGAAAAGTATGGCACAATTAATAGTTCAGCAGATTGGTTTAACGTTGAGAATGTCGATGGTCAACGCAGAATCCTTAATCAGCTGAGTCACTCTTTTGATTGGCGCGTACTGATGTTCAGAAGTCCTCGCTTTTGGAGTATAAAAAAAGTGCATGGGATCTCCCACGAGTGTAATACTTGTTCGTCACATATACATTTTTCATAATAATATTAAAGTATTAATTCATTTTTACTCCATTTTATTAATTATAAACTAAATGACTGGCTTTTCCACGATTTTATATTTTAAATGATTTACTACACGATACAGAGATAAATAAGATAAAAGGGTATTTTTATAGTTAAAATAACATAGTTCATTGTAGATATAAGGTTGCGTTTAAATGAAAAGAGAAAGAAAAAATAAACAGAAACCAGTTTTTAAATTACAGATAGCACAAAAATAATAATATGAGTTCATAATATACAAGTGAACTATGAGAAAATGTAAAAAAAATATGCTCCTTAATAATAATATGGGTTCATGAACTATAAGAAAATGTTAAAAAATATGCTCCTAAATAATAATATGGGTTCACAATATACAAGTGAAAAATAAGAAAATGTAAAAAATATGCTCCCAAGTATATGGGTTCTTAATATATAATATGCAGGTGAATAGTAAGAAAATGTAAAAACATATGCTCCTTAATAATAATATGGGTTCATAATGCATAATATACAAAAGAGCAATAAGAAAATGTAAAAACTTGTGCTCCTAGGCTGGGTTTACACATGTAAGTAAAATTTACGACTTTCGTAAATTTTTGATAAGTTACTCACAGGAGCGCTTACATCCAACTTACCGTAAATAATGCTCACGGAAGTTGATTAGAAGGTTAATTTATGAACTTCTCACAGAGACCGCTACACCAGTAATTCTATTTTTGGTAAGATGGCTTCCTGACAACAACGCGTTGCCGCCGACTTTGACAGCTGTCAGTTAGTAATATTTGATAACAGGGATTTGTTTATTTACGGTTAGATCATGGATCCCCATATAATACCTATTTCCGCACACAACGGATTGCCGCTTCGATAATATGCACAATTTTGTCAAACAAAAACGCAAGGGCCCGCAGAATGTTGGATTAGGAGTTGGCTTTAAAGAAGAAGTACTGATGGGCTTTCGTTCGTTTAACGGCAGAATTAAGAATTGTGGATCAAAAAAAATTCTTATTTTATCCAAATTATAGGATCTGACTTCTAATACATATTGGAAAAAATTGGACCGCTAATTAAAAAAGAATGATACTCGTTTTCGGAATGCTATTTCACCAGCTGAAAAATTAATGATATTCCTGAGGCGTATGTGTTAACACCATGTACGATCGTGTGAGAAATGCGGAGATCTGCAAAGAGTACAAGGCTGATGTAAGCGAGATGAGTAAAATCGAGAAAGGGACGCTTATATGGTTTGGACATGTAGAGCGAATGAGCGAAGAAAGGAATTTAAGAATAATATACGATGCAAATTTGAATGGTAGCAGAAGTCGGGGACGCCCGAGGAAGACATGGCACGACCAAGAAAAACAGATACTTGAGTCGGGCCATGTCAAGAGTCAGAATAATAGAAGAGCATGTATTAGACGATGTATGAATGTAAATGAGGCAAGGAGTGTGTGCCAAGACTGAGTTGATTGGCGGTCCGTCCTCTCAGCCTACCCCTGCGGGGAAACGGCGAGATGGTTAGTTAGTTAGAAAACTTAATGGTGACTTAGATTTTTACGTCAGGTAATGTTTTATATGTATTCTTATATTGCATTTTTGTATGCATTCATTGGAGATATTAATTTGTTGTGAAGTTTGATAGCTGATCCATCAGTTCGTGAAGTCGAATACTAGAATCATTATCACACATTTACACAGGCATTTTTTAAACATGACATTGTGTTAATGATAAATAATGTCATGTTAGTCTCCATAGATTATTGAATGTATTATTTCATAAAGCTGTTTTCATGGCGACAAGTAAACAAGTCCCGAGGAGCAACGGCACAAAGCCGAATCTTACTTTCGGTTTTGCAGATTTCTGTTTTACCATCCCGACAGTGACGTCAAAACGTGGTATCTATTGTGCATTGACGAGTTTCGGGGAAATATTTTCTCCATGTCTCGTGAACTGAGGGTATAAAGTACCTGGGGGATGGTTTTTTTCTACCCGATGAGTGGGCTGCCTATAGCAACTTATAGGACTGTAATAATATTTTTTTTTGTATTTTTTTATTTTTTTTTGTCTGTAGGTATTTTTTTAAAAATTTTATTTATGTATACCTATATATTTTTTTGTAAAAGATTTTTTTTATTATGATTTTTATATATTATTTTAAATTAATGTGTTTGTAAAATTTATACTATATTTTTTGTATATCTGGTTGCAATTAATTTTTTATTTGAGTCCACTCATCAAGGGGGGAAGGTAATAGAGACTGGGAATGGATAGGTGGGTTTGTCGTCGGGACTTGAGCGCCCGAGACATGCTATGCTCGGGTTTGTGTGCATAGGAAGTTTCGCATAGAATGATTTGGCTAATTCTACCACATGTGTTTTAAATGGGGGGATTTTCGTGCCTGTATTAATAATGCTATTTCGGACAAACCAAGGGCTTTTGGTATATCTTCTAAGTGTGACATTCTGGAATGTGGCAAGACGTTTTGTGTTTCCTGTGCCCCAAATGGGTGAAGCGTATGACATTATGGGCGTATTTGTGTTTTGTAGATGAGTAGTTTGTTTTGTATGGAAGTTTTTGAGTTTGAGTGTAGCAACGGGTAAAGGGCGTTGGATGTGTTTTTAGCTTTTTGTAGAGTGATATTTATGTGTTTTGTCCATGTGAGTCGTCTGTCAAGTGTAACTCCAAGATATTTGGCCGATTTTTGCCATGGTATAGTTTGGCCGTACATCGTTATTTCCTCTCGCGGGGCGCGGCTGCCTTTTCTACGAGAGAAAAGGACGGCCACGCTCTTTGAGGGATTCACGTCTATACGCCATTTATCGTACCAATCTTGGAGTAAGTCTATGTTTTTTTGTAGTCGGTACGTAATCATCCTGGGTGAACAGTATCTAACCATAACTGTGGTATCATCTGCGTACAGAGCTTTGTGAGAATTTGAGTTTTCAGAGAGGGGGATGTCGTGAGTGTAGACATTGAAGAGGATTGGAGAAAGCAGAGAGCCCTGCGGGACCCCTGCTGTCATGAAACGTTTTATTGAAAGAGCGCCACCGTATTTTACTTGAAAAGTACGTTGGCGTAGAAATGATTTGAAGGCACCGAGTAGTTGGGGATCGATGCCTGTTTCGTGGAGTTTGAGAAGCAGGCCGTTTATCCATACTTTATCGAAAGCTTTGGCTATGTCCAGGAAAATGGCGCCAGTTGATCGCTTGGTATTGAAGCCTCCGATAATAATTTAGGAGACTCTGAGGAGTTGATGGAGGGTGGAGTGATTTGATCTAAAGCCGTGTTGCTCTTCAGGTAACGTTGAAACCTCGTCAATGTGCTTGAGGAGCCGTGTCAAAAGGATCTGTTCGTAGATTTTACCAATATTTGATAGAAGGCTGATTGGACGGTGATTTTCGCAGAAGAGGGGGTCTTTTCCCGGTTTTGGGATGAGAATGACGTGCGCGTGTTTCCAGTTTTTCGGGAAATAGCGCAGTCTGAGGGCAGTGTTGATGAGATTTACTATCGCTAGTATTCCTTTTTGGGGGAGGGCTTTAAGAGCGAAATTTGTGACGCCGTCAGGACCGGGGGCTTTTTTATTTTTCCGGCTTTTTATAGCGCGGATAACCTCGGCCGGGGTAGTAAAATGAATGTTTGTATTGGGGAGATTATTTAAAACATTATTGATTTTGCGGTTGACATTTGCAATGTGATCTAGATCGGCGTGTTTGAAGCTGGGGCTGAATTGATTTTCAAGACTGTCAGCGAACGCCTCTGCCTTGTCTTGATCGTCGAAGACGAGACCGTTTTCGGCGTGAATGGGGTGGTTAGGGGTGGGGGTGGCTTTGAGAGTCTTGGATAATTTCCACAGAGAGCCGTCCTGTGGATTTATTTCTTGAATTTTCAAATTCCAGGTGAAATTTACGTGCTCTTGAAGTTTTTTTCTGATGAGGGCTTGGATTCGGTTTATAGAAGTTTTCAAGGTGGGATTTTGATATTTTTGCCAGTGGCGGCGTAAGATATTTTTTGTTTTAATTAGGTCTTTTACTGAATTTGGGAGGTTTTCCTTGAAATTTATTTGGGGGGGGTGGGGGGAGAGGTTTTGAGGCCTCGTCAATTGCGGACATTATTGTCTTCGCGAATTCGTCAACCGCTGTATCTAAATCTGAGGGATTTTTAATGTGGGGATTTATGGATATTTTTTCCCCGACTCTGTGCGAAAAATAGGTCAAATCAGTTTTTTGTTAATTTTTGCAGGGGGGGGGTAAGAGAATTCGTTGAGAGTTAGCAACACGGGGTTATGTCGGAGGAAAGGTCGCAGATGGTTTCGATACTGTATGCCCAGGATGATTTGTGAAAAAGTGCAATGTCGAGTACGTCAGGTCTGTGTCCGATGCTAGAGAAAAATGTTGGCTCTATGGGTCCTGCAATGTTTATGTCGGGGTGAGAGTTGGCAAAGTCATGTAGGATACGTCCGTTTTTGTTGGTGAGCCTACTATTCCAAGCGGGGTGTTTTGAGTTAAAATCCCCCGCTAGAATAGTAGGCGTTTGTCCATCGAGAAGTAATTCAAGATCCGACTTTTGTAAAGTCTGAACAGGTGGGTTGGAAATTGAATTAATTCTCAATGGACCTGAATGTTTTGTGAATACAGTGATGGAGGTACTTTCAATCGTAGTCAGGGGGGGGGGTGATATTGTGTTTGTGGGCGATTTTAGTTTTCACGAAGACGGCTGTGCCACCGCCTCGCGAGTGTAATCGGTCGTTTCGGTACAGTGTGTAGTTAGCGATTTTTGGTGTGTGTGAGGGATTTAGGTGTGTTTCATTTATGAGTATTATGTCTAAATTATGTGTGTTGGTGAAAATTCGTAATTCGTGCATGTTTTTGTCAAGACCATTGGCATTCCAGAATGCCAAACGTAGCGCGGAGGGCTTGGTAGAATTAGCCATTTAATTAGTAAAGAGGGCAATGATTTGAGGGGCTGCTACAAAGAGAATCGAGAGGTAGTCTGCCGGCGAGGTGGCAGATTGGAATTTAGGGAGTAGATCAGCGATGAGTTCGCCGATCTTTGAAAAGAAGTTATTTTTAAATATGTCTGAGAAACTAATGGGGGTAGCTGCGGGCTGGGGGGTGGTGGGGGGGGGGGGGGGGGGGGGTTGACGGAGAGAGGTTTGAAGGTGGTTGGACTGGGCGGGAGGTGAAAGTGATTTGGGGAGGTACCTCAGTTCGACGGGGCGTGGACGTGGAGGGTGCAGGGCGTTTCGGGCAGTCTTTGAAGTTGGCCGGGTGAGGGCCGGCGCAGTTGGCGCAGGTAGCCGCAGACAGGTGGCGGTGAAATGGGGCCCCGCGCATTTGACGCAGCGGGGGGGAGATGGCAGCCTTTGGCGGAGTGGCCGAATAATTGACATCGGTGGCATTGAGTACGTCAAAACGTACTGTAAGCATCACGACTTATCAATCTGTTTTGATAAGCTGTGAGAGAGCCGTAAATTCCCGCGTGAGCGATTAGATCTGTCAAAAACTTACGTAAGAAAAACTTCTGTAGGGCTAGCATTACACTTGTAAGTTTTTTCGTAAATTTACGACTTCTAGCCAATGGGCATATTGCATTTTTAAAATCCAATACGCCCATTGGCTAGAAGTCGTAAATTTACGAAAAAACTTACAAGTGTAATGCTAGCCTAACTTGGTATAAATTACGGTAAGCGACTTATGGTGTCGTTTACATTGGTAAATTTGTCGTAAGTCGCTTACGTGAGCAACTTACAGGAAAAAACTTACAAGTGTAAAGGTAGCCCTAAATAATAATATGTGTTTATAGGTGACCAGATAAATCATCAAAATGATAATTCATCACATCTTTAAAAAGTCATGGAAAGTGATGAAACAAAAACTTTATTACCTGGGTTAAGTAGGTTAGGTTAGGTTGGGTTTAATTTTTTTTTTCATCGTTTCTACTGACTTAATATCACTTTTTTAAAGGTGTGTTGAATTGTCGATGTGTTAATTTATCATGGAACCGTGTTCGTAATGCGTAATATACAAGTGAACATTAAACAAATTAATGTAAAAACATACGTTCTGAAATAATAATATGGGTTTATAATGCATACTATACAGAAAATGTATAAAATATTATGCTTCTTATAATATTATCCTACATAATAAAATCATTCAGGTATCTCTTAAACACAGGTAAAATTATATTGATCCACTTCTCTAAACGAAGAAATATTATAAAGTAAAATATCCTAGGGCATTTGGTGTAGGTAATTAATTTATCAGTATGCTAATCAAGCTGAAAATAATTGTATATTTCAGAATACCACTACTGCAAAAGCATTATACCTTTTTTACTTACCACAATAATTGTTTTTAGGAAATCTTAAATAAGTCAACTGATTCGTATGAAACTGAAAATCTAAAAAAAACCTTACAAAATGACAGAAACGAACATTCAAAGTCGTGACAGAACGGTGTGACCTGGTGTGATCCAATGTTAGTAGGAAATGTATTGTTAGTGTGTGTATATTTTCCACGAACCTTGGGTCTTGGGTGTCACCAAGACGCTTGAGTTAACGTGAATCATCCAGGGACATTAGTTGTGAGTGAGTTACGGGAGCGCCATGTTTACACGAAAGGTATTCATGTCTCCCATATGGTCAAATAATAAGCAGTCCTCCTAAATATTACAGGGTGCAGCAAAACAAAAGCCGCAGTTTTGAAGGGCCGGTACATTCTGTGTAGTTGGGGTAGGAACCTGGTAGGGATTTCATTATGTCGGGAGGCTCGTGCCATTTTAAGTCGTTATTACGGTTTGATACAGATAACACCGAGGCTTCGCCATCTGCACGTTTCTTGAAAATGGCCGTTCTTTCGTCGCCATCCAGCGGGCCATTCGGTTGCAATATGCAACTTCTTCGTGTGGGACTACCTGAAGGAAAATATTTTTAAAAACATCGGCCTCACGCCTTGGAAGAACTCAAGAATCGAATTCATGAGGAAATCGCAGTTATACCCATCGAGATGTGCCAAAATGCGCCCGAAAACTTCAGAAATCGCCTTCATCAATGTTTCGCTGCTGGGGGCCATCATATTTCTGTTGTCATCTTCAGAACTTGATGCATAAAACGGCATGATGTACCAAATATATTGAAATAACCCCGATCTGTAAGTTGCGCAGTTTTTTTTAATAGCCCTCTCACTCTCTGTTTTCCGCACTCTATTATATAAATACTCGGAGACAGCTGGTGAATAGAGAGATGGATAGGAAGAGAAGTTCTTTCCACCATCTATTTACAATAAGATGCTCAAACGGGCGCCAAACTGCAGATCTGTTGATCCGGTGCCAAATAATTAGACGGAATCTGTGTTGGGTATTCACAAATCCGCCTTGATACTCGAACCGGGACCAAAAAAGAATACTAATTTTTAATTTTTTTTATTATTTTGTTTATTAAATGAATAGTTAATACATATCAAGTCCTGCTGAGCCAATTGAATTGGCTTGTCAACAGGTGCTTAAAGTTTCGTTACATATACATTTTAGAAGTTATAATTTACATCTTATATCTAAAGATTCAACATTTTTTCATACACATTAAAGTAAAAAAAAAATTCCGATAGCCAATTGTTCACCATATATTTAACCTTATTCATAGACTTACATTGATTTATAGTGTCAGGTAATACATTAAATGGTTACCGGATAAATCATCACAATGATAATTCATCAGATCTTTAAAAGGTTATATAAAGTCATGAAAAGTGATGAAAAAAAAACTTTATTAACTGGGTTAAGTAGGTTAGTTCAGGTTAAAAAAAAAATTTCCTCGTTTCTAATGACTTTATATCACTTTTAAAAAGTGTGTTGAATTGTCACTGTGTTGAGTTATCATGGAACCCTAATTACTATAATACCTGTTATCTAATTACCTGTCTCTGTCTGAGAGTGTGGAGTGCATACCTTTGTTAGTGTTAAGAAAGTCTGTGTAGTGTGAATCTATTACGGAAACTTGTGCAATGATTACCACCCGCAATGTCACTCAGTGCTATAATATCGATTTGCAACAAGACGTGTACCAGAAGACCAGGGGTAGGTTTAGAACACCTGGTTTATTTGTTGTTTAAATTTATTTAATTTGAAACCATTTCGTTTCATTGTTACAGTATCCAATTAAGTGAAAGTCCATTGCAACAACAATATTTCAAACACGTGGCAGAAAAGGATCCTCATCATCGCCGGGGGTATTGTTGAATTAATAAATGATAAGAGAGAGGGTGATTATTTTAACATGCCGCCTAATGAGCCAAGTTTCCACCATGCAAATGGCTCCGTGCCATCAAAATCAAATATGTACGCCTCTTGAATTGTTAAAATTATAAAACTTGAAGCTTGTTTATCATGAAAATGTTCTAATTATTGGTGACCTAAATATTAATATTATAAATACAATGCATCCCCAAGCAAACGACTACATAAATTTATTAACTCTTCAAGGATTTATCCCAGCTATTACAGCCCCTACTCGTGTCTCAGAGTTATCCGCCAGTTGCATAGACCACGTCTTTGTCAAATGTAAGCTAAATATCAAATCTCTCATATATCAGTGCACTGTGACAGATCACTACGCTACTATCACCTCCATTTCTCATAAAATTCAAAAATTACCAGCATCCACTATACAACTAAAGAAAATTTCTTATGACACTCTCTTCAAACTGGTTTCCGATGAAAACTGGTCAAATTTCTACAAAATTAGCGATCCAAACTTAGCGTGTGAATCTCTCATCAACATCCTACATAAGCATCTGAAAAATGCCACATCCCACACACACAACAATCAAAGTAGTCGTACAATTAAACTAAAACCTTGGATAACTACTGGTATTTTACACTGTATCCGCAAACGTGATAAACTTCATAAATATTGTAAAAATAACCCCACTGATTACGAATCTCTCTTATTTTATAAAAGATACAGAAATGCCTGTAAAAAAATAACCTGTACGGCCAGAGAAGATTATTATAGGAAACAGATAGAGGAAGCTGCGAATGATAATAAAAAAATCTGGAACATTGTCAAAGAAATATGCTACACCGACAAAATTACCACACCCATAAATAAAATAACAATCACAAATAAAACACTAAATGCAACCGAAAATTCAGAAACAATCGCAAATCACTTCAACCAATTCTTCTCTACAATCGGATCGGATCTAGCAAATAATATTTTAAAAAGAAATAGCAAGTCTGAAAATAATCTTGCAAATACTATCTTTCTCGATAATCTGAGTTATGACCCTTTCAATCTCACACTAACAACAGAACAAGAAATCACTGAAATCATCAATTCACTCAAAAATACACACTCCACGGGAGTTGACAATATATCCACTAAACTAATTAAACACCTTAAACCAATCATTGCTAAGCCCCTTGTATACATCACAAATCTAAGTTTTCGAACTGGCCTTTTCCCAAACACTCTAAAACATTCAACAATTATTCCTATCTTTAAATCAGGGGACAGATCAATCGTCAATAACTATAGACCAATATCTCTACTGAGTCCAATCTCTAAAATAATCGAAAAAACAGTAAAACAAAGGCTCTACAAGTTTCTCGAAGAAAATAAAATCCTGTCAAAAAACCAATACGGCTTCCGCAAAGGAAAGTGCATCAGATGCAATTGCAGCTTTTACTAAATTAATTTCTGATAACCTCGATAAAAGTCGCAAGCCCCTCGCTGTATTCTTGGATCTGGCTAAAGCCTTTGACACTGTATCTCACCGCATACTTTTGAAAAAACTCTCACAGATAGGAATAAAAGGTGTTCCTCTTAAATGGTTTGAGAGCTATCTAACAAATAGGTCCCAGTCAACTATTATTAACTCCGCTAAAGAGTATAGAAGTACAAGTTTGCCAATCACATATGGCGTGCCCCAAGGCAGTGTGTTGGGCCCACTTCTGTTTCTAATATACATTAACTCGTTATGCAATTTGGATACTGGTGGCACTATAATATCTTTTGCCGATGATACAGTTATCATATTTGCAGATGAAAATTTGAATTCAGCATTTGAAAAAGCAAATCATGGTATAAATGAAATAAAACACTGGTTAGATTCCAACCTCCTCACTCTAAATATAGAGAAAACTAAATACTTACTTTTTTCCATACGCAAACCTAATCTCCCTCAAAACTATCATAAACTTACCATACATTCATGTTCACAGAACTTCAACATGGCTACATCACCTCACAAAAATTGTTCATGCGATAACCTTATAATATCAAACGAAATTAAGTACTTGAGGGTCATTATAGACAATCAACTGCGATGGGAGGCCCATATAAATTCTACAACAAAAAGGCTTCGCAAATTATGCTACATTTTCTACTCTCTCAGATCTATCCTTAACCTACAAACACTAAGATGTGTATACTTTGCACTTTTTCAATCAATTACTACATATGGTATAGTGGGATGGGGAGGTTGTGCAAAAACGATTCTTCATCCCATGGTTTTAATTCAAAAACTGTTACTAAGGATAATATTCAAATGTAAGCCAACAAACCCATCAGAACCACTTTTTAGAAAACTCAGAATATTAGATATTCGACAATTATATGTTAAGACCATTCTCATATACATACGGAAAAATGACTTGGTGAATAAAACACAACAAAAAATTAACACCCGTTACTCGTCACACCTAAAATGTAAAATTCCCCAAACGAAAACAGCTTTCGCCCAGCGGCAGTTTTCTTATATTGCTCCCAAAATATTCAACTCGCTGAGTATTGATATCAGAAAATCAAAAACTCACAATTTGTATGTCATAAGTGTTCAAAATTGGTTATTTATAAAGGGAAGGAACTTTTTCAAGGAATGCCTGCCATCATTAAATTAAGCTCATTTTCTTTATTAGTCATTTTTGTTTTTCATTCAATTCTGTAAAGAAAAAAGTTTAATAATTAATTAATTAATCTTTATTTTCATTATTTCAACAAGTTCATTTTCATAATTTCTACTTTATTTTCATTATTTTAACAAGTAAAGTAACCTATTTATTTGCTGATTGTGTTCATTTTATCTCATTAATATCAACAGTTTAAAATACGGTTGATGTACACTTGAGCAATCTACTGAACGGGGAACCAGTAAAAGTGTCACCTATTATACACATACATTGCATGTAAGAAAAAAAATACTTAGATTAACATGTTATCAAATATTACATTTATATAATTATATAAACCTATGTATATAAATTTCGACTACCATAATACGGGCGTGTGTCTAGTGTGGTAGTCGAAAAGCATGTAAAAACTGTACACATTAATATTTCATGAATAAAGAAAAAAAAAAAAAAAAAAAAAATCTTTTTCACAGCGAGCTGTAACCATCCGCTTAAAAATTGCCAAAAGCAAAATGTTTTCTTTTTGGTTGGTGAACATAGCTATAGAAGGAGTGTAAGAGGATGAAAAGAACCCATTATTTACGATAATGTTTTGCCTAACCAATTTAATCCATGTTGAAACAGACTTTTCTCCCCAAAAATTTTTATTTTATTTTTCCGGCTGACAGCTTTCTTGCGGAGGGCATTGTTTTTATATACGCAAAATATAAACCGTTAACTCCTTTACGGTCTTAAAGCGTCTAGCGTTTGTAATGTCGCTTTATGTTTTGTTTGTATTATCTCCCTACATTAAATATGGGAAAAGTCCTGTAGCGATATTTGCATTAGGTTTTCTAGCCCGGCGCATAAGCGAGTGTTCACATTATTTGCTTAGTTTAATATATTTATACACGCTGAACTACGAACTTTCAAACTTTATGGGCGTAAAATATCTACGGGGTGGTGTTTTGGTGTAAGGGTGCGGCGGCTTGCGAGAGAGGAATGTAGAATGTAGGGTGTACGGTGTAGGGTGTAGATATCAGGGTTAGAGAGATGTATGATGAAATGATGGGGAAGCGAATCGATCTACCTGTTGTCGCTTCATCTGTTGTTGAGGAAATTATTTATGATTGATGGCACGCATTGCTTTTGAGCGGAAAGCGTAGAAGCCTTGTTGTATCTGATTTATTAACAGATTTATGTCTATTCTTGAATACACATTTTACAAATGATTACAGTGGTTTATATTGTAGTATAGAGAAAAAAGTTAGAAGAAATAAAGAACAAAGGTTGACATAGGTAAAACTGTGTGTGGGTGATATTGTTTGTTACGTGAACACATCACTAGGAGAACCTGTGCTGAGGTGTTAACGTGTTTGTGATTAAGGGTGACAGGTATTTATGTGTTGTGGTAGAAAGTTATTATTTTTTTTTTTCACAGACATATATTGAAACATAAAAACACATTTATATGTGAGTGAATGAATTTTTGGATAATTCTTGAAGAACGTGTATAATATTTAATTTTACTTATTATATTTTGGTTATGTTTGGTTTGGAATTATAATCTTCTGAATAAAGTGAATATCTTGATTTTTTATCCAGGCTACGATATTTTTGATAAAGATTGGTTTTCTATATTATTATTACTGACTTTTATGCGCGTAGAACGTTTGCACGTTATTCCATGTTGCTTTATCACGTAATATATTGCTTCGTCGTTATCTATTTAAAAATATATGTAAATCTATAAAAGTTTTTCTAAGAATAAGTAATATAGCATTCTATGCGTGCGTCATACTTGAAGTGGTTTTTAATAACGGTTTCAATTGGAAGATACTGGCTAAGTTCTGTTAATTATAGAAGATTTGTGTAATTCATGATAATTTTTTTTTTAATTATTGTGAAATTCACCTCGCGGCAGGAAAGTTATAGAAACGGATCAGAAAATTTCGTCCATGTTTATTATAATATTGTTTATGTGTATCATCAGTCGTTGGACTGCACCTCAGGGTGAAAAAAAATAGAAAACGTACTGAGCCTTGCGAGGATTAAATAATGTTTTTCTTTGCCAGTCATCGTATTTTAAAAAGTAATTTTGCTACTCAAAATTAAAGTGTGCACAAAAAACTTTTTTTTCGTAAAAAAAACGAAAAAGATAATTCATGATAAAAATAATGTTAGTGTATATATGTCAGTTGGGACTCTTGTGCGGCTTCAAAAAAGGCAAAATCTTTAGAACTCTTTATCCTACCTTTTTGAAATTGGCTTGTTCACATGTATTTTTTTAATTTTTTTATTTATTTATTAACGAGGCTTCTGACTCACATAATGTTGTCATTTTTTGCCTCATCTGTTTTTAAAATTACAATATTATAATATTGTAATTATAATTTATAAGTTCTTTAAAAGGTGCCTTTTGTCCAAGATTACACTTTCAAATATTTTCCAATTTACATGATCGAATAAATTTCATGATTCTTGATATGGCATAGAACTCTGTTGAGGCTATTAAATTCTGAATTTCCGATGGGTCCGAGGTCATCAATATTGTCACTCTCTGTTGTTCATACTTAATGCACTTTGTTAATGTATGTTGGACATCTTCAATTTCTTCACATATTGAGCACATTGGAGATTCAGAGAGGCACATCAAACACAATACTCTTCCCATTAGTGCATGTCCGGATCTTAATCTAAAAATTATTCTCATTTCTGATCTTTTCAGATTAACCTCAGTGAACCAGGGTTCTTTTAACGGTTCCTTTTGGAGTTTTCTATACCATATACCCTTATTGGTAGATAAAGTCTCAAAATATTGATTCCACATCATATTACATGTTAAATTAATTTTTTGGCAGTAATCTTCGGCATCTGGTTTCCAGTCATACATGTGTCCATTCACACATGCTTCGTTTGCTAACAAATCCGCTTTTTCATTCCCATGTATTCCTACGTGAGATGGAATCCATTGCAAGCATATGTGCATACCTTTCTGCTGTAGCCGCATTATTTGATCTGCAATATTGTAGGCTATCTTTCTGCAGGCAATTCCTTTTGAAACACTTTTGATATGTTGAAGCGCGCTTTTAGATTTGATTCCAGTTATTTTCAATTGAATACTCCACAGCTTCTTTGATTGCTATCAATTCTGCATTCATAATAGTGCAATTTTTATTCAGTTTTATTTTATGTGTAAAATTGTTTTGTATTGAAATGAAGGCAGCTCCAACTTGATCCGGTTTTTTTGATCCGTCGGTGTAGATCTGGTAGAATCCTGAATATTTCTTAATTAGCATATCGTTGTTCACATGTACATAAGAACATTTGTAAAAACAATGTTCACTTTTATTTTTTATTTTAAATTATTTTTTAAAATTCTGTAATGTTATTATTGAGTTCTACAAATATTTTGCTTTTTATTGTTCTTACAGTTGTTTTGGCTTTCCAGGCCATTTTGTGTCAATAGGCCAACTGTCATGAAAGAATACAGTTTGAAAATGATATTAGAAAAGCGGAAACAGCTGTAACAACATAAATACCAAAATATTGCAGAACTTAATAATCATACATTATTTAATTTTATTTATATTAAATTTTAAAAAAATGGAATTCTATGAATTAAACACAAAAACAATTAGTATATCAATGCTTACGACTTTTATTTATTTCAAAATAATAATAATGCTTAGGATATTTTTATTCTTTAAATCGGACCCCTTAGACAAAATCCTTGGTGCGCCACTGTACCACCACACAAGAATTTATCTCTGTTCAATTTTTCGAACTACCACATCACTATTTTTAGAAATGTAGTGAGCCTGGGAGAACAAAAAGAGTGGGAAGAAAAAATTTAACAATAGAGATAAACATTCCTGGATTACAACAGTAAGTACAACATCTTGCTCGTGTCGTGATGGAGACTTAGCCAGCTGAGTAACTGAACTCACGACGCCTAGGTCAACTCACCAACTAACCGGCCTGTTATTATTGCTGTTCATGTTTCAATTCTGAATGGTAGTTGGCATTTCTCCAGGACAACACTGAAAGAATCTTCCACTTAAGGACGTGTTGAAAATAATGCATTACGAAATTACCAGCAAAGACAATGTATGCAAACTAGAAGCAGAATCTGACTTTACTTGCCAGGCTTAACCCTAAGATTTTTAAGCATAAGAAATACACATTTCGAATACAAAATCAAAATATTTTTGTGGTACTTTATCGCTTATCTTAATTCTTCAAACAACAGCTATTTTATCTTAATTCTTTAAACGTTCAGTTATTTTATCGTAATTCTTCAAACAATCAGTTATTTTATCTTAATTATTCAAACAATCAGTTATTTTATCGTAATTCTTCAAACAATCTGTTATTTTATCGTAATTCTTCAAACAATCAGATATTTTGAAAACGTTAAATTCAAAGCACATCCAAGTTTATTGAACCAGAATAATAATAAGTGTTTCAGTTGTTTCGGAGAATTTGAACAATTCATCAAATTTCAACGTTCATTTTCAAGTTCTGTGAATGATTTTTTCAAGTTCTGTTTTTATTTCAGTTTTGTCAAGCAACTAGCCTACAATGATATAATAACAGAACTTGAATAGGTCTTTCACAGAACCCGAAAATGAACATTGAAATTTGATGAATTGTTCAAATTCTCCGAAACAACCCGTCGTGTTTTATTAATCTTCCTTTTTTAAAAGATAATGATATCCTCACTGGGATCTCCCGTGCTGTGGATTTTACTTACATATTATTAAAATTTAGTAGTATAAATAATATAAAGTAAATTCTAGATACATTAAATAGTGTCTTTCCAGAAATAAAAATAAATATTATTACGTGGTTTTTTTTTTGTTCATTGAGTAGTTTCGGTTTAAGTCTGTAATTAGTGTCAGTATAAATATGGTCTCTTTCTTATCTCCCTAAGTTTTTTACCTAGCTTTTTATTTGAGATTTAAACGTTATAACATTATTGTAAGTTTTGAATGAGAGTGGGATTTTGTTGCTGTGTTTAGTGCAATATTATAGGAAGCTATTTTTACCCGAATGTAGTATTTGTAGTTGCTTGTTAGATTTGTTTTTGCCACTGAGATCTATCACAGACAGAACTGGAATTAGTGTTTTTAATGATGATAGAATTAATATCCACTTACATGACAATGTAAATGGATATTACCTAATGTTGTTTGTTCGCACAGTTTTCAATTGTTTGATGAGAAAAAGGGTTGTCCTCTGCCGAGATACAACATGAAAAAAAATCTCTAGAAGCATTGTTTCCAAAAAAAAAACTGATCAACCAATCAATCCAAATGAGACGTTTCGATTCATGGGAAACAAACAGGAAATCGCAATTGATTTACTGTAGTTGAAAATTTTTGAGCTTACTTAGGGTAAACGAACAAGCCTACAACGCATGTTCGGTTTATCTCATCAGTGTCGCAGAGGCACCCTTAGTAATCCTTTACGATTCTCGTTTAGGCTTAGTCCGTGCCCCTTGCTTGAATAATATGAGAGGGCACGTGATATCATTCGCAGCTCGAGTAGGACGAGGCGAAATGGGGAACATGCGAGAGAAATGTTCCCAATTTGTTGGTGCGACCCCCCGCAGGGTGGGTTAGGGGGTGGGGTTGACGGAGGGTAATCGCAGCACCCATCAGCCATAAGATGATGTACACATTTTTATCTCCGTGTAATGAAGAGCCATATTTCAGCGGGGCACGACGGACAGCCCCACGTTGGGCGCCATTTTGCTCTGCGTTGAAAAACGTCGCCATTTCGTTATGTCAGTTGTAAATAGGCGTTTAAGGAATGTTGAAAAATTTTTGTGTTTCGTGTGAGGCCATTTGTTGGAGCGTTGGAAATATCCTGGATAAAAGTTCGGATCGTGTCAAACATGTGAGCACGCGCCGCTACCTTTCTCGAGGAATACAACAAAGTGGTTAAGAATACGCTTAAGTGTGATTGAAGAATTTATTGTTGTTATTTCAATGCAAAAATGATTTTGTAGTATTTTGTTATAGGAGATTACAATTTACTAAGTAATTGAAAATACGTCAATTCAAAAAGATCCGAAATTATATAAAATACCTAACTAGTTAACCTCTCAACTGGCCATCGGACGGACCGAGTGCAATGGTCACAAACAGTGACCGACTTACTACATTTCTAAAACAAGACATATTTGGGTTGAGGTGTTTCAAATTACATTTTGATGACCATTAAACCATCTAACCGCCCAATTTAATTTTTTTACATTTAAATGATTTCATTTTTACATTAATTTTAACCAATGTGATCATCTTACAAACATACATATATGATCGTCATGCTTGAAATGTGACCATAATTCGACAAATTTGAATTAGACATCAAATATGACGAATGTTTGAAACACTCCTGCCTTTGTGAAAAGGTCCGTTTTATAAATCTACTATTTATTTATCTACACCTCGATAATAAAATTAATATTGCTAATTTATAAAGAATCTCTTAAAAGTATTGTATTTATTTTCAAGGAAAATGCGCATGCATATCATGACGAAATGCGAAAATATTCGGAATTTCATGAAAACGTGTTCCGGCATTTTTTTTTTTTTTTTTTTATTTATTCACATTTAAACCCGCTAAACTACTTATGTAGTTTGTCAGCAGGGACATAGAGACAACATTTATACATTCATAAGATACAATTTGAACGGTACATAATTACATAAATTGGTTACATTGCAGAAAAGTTTAAATAGTAGCATAAAAGCCTTATATAATAAGCAAGTAAAAATAAATGTATGAACAAATTAGTATTATCAACAAGTACATCAATAGTTTCATAAATAGAGGTAGGTAGTCAGGTATTACAAAATAATTGTTTTTCCATTTTCTAAGAATATGAATTCCATTTCAGGGGCATCAGTATAGATCATTATTATCCAATAACCATTTCCTTAGATTATATTTAACATTAGCAGTATACATGTTATTATTTTTAATTGTCATTGGTAATAAGTTAAACATTTTGGGTACTATATAGTTTAAAGTTCTTTCACCATATTTATTAGTACATTTCGGAACTACCAGTCCTTCATTTTGAGTGAATCTTGTGTTATGTTTATGGCAAACTCTTTCCCTATACAATGAATCAGACAATATAACATGTTGACTTACAATATTATAAAACAATAATCCTCTGACAGGTAAAATATTCAGAGACTTGTACATTAATTTAATGTTACTTCTGTGTTGATTGTCATATTTATGGATTAACAATTTTATAATGGAGTTTTGTAATGTTTGTATATAGCTTACATTAGTTTTACAAGAATGTCCCCAAGAAGTAATTCCATAACGTATAGTGGATTCAGCCAGAGATAAGTAGATTAACTTTAAAGTACTTATAGGCACAAAATATTTTATTTTATAAATCCTACCCACAATAGCTCGTAGACGTTTACAAACATTAGCAATTTGTACATCCCATTTCATGTAGCAGTCAATAGTAACACCCAAATATACATAACTTTTGACAAAATCAATGGTTTCACATGAACAGGGCTGTGCAACATTTTTATGTATGCAGGCAAATGTGTGTGTATATAATGAAGGAATTACATTACATCTGGCGTGTGGAGATCTGATGTGCATAATTTTAGTTTTTTTTGGCGTTTATAAAGAGGCCTGCATCATGCGACCATTTCAGTAGGGCAATAAAATCATGTTGCATAAGGTTCATTGCAGTAACCAGATCTTCGTGCGATATTACGAGCGCCGTATCGTCTGCATATACAAAATGTTTAACAAATGAAAACAATTTTCTCATAATTGAGACATAAATAATATAAAGGGTTGGCCCTAGAATTGACCCCTGTGCAACACCTGTTGAGATATATTTTCTTTTGCTAAATTTTTTAAGAATTTTTACTCTTATTTGTCGATCAGTTAGTAAATTTTTTAATAAAACTAGCAGCTTTCCTCTAATTCCTATTGCCTCCAGTGTTTCTAATAGTTTATTTGTATCAATGGTATCAAATGCCTTAGAGTTATCTATGAATAAAACCAAAACTTGTTTTTTTAGATTTAATTCATAATTTATGTGATTTGAAAATTCCTGAAGCAGCATTTCCGTACTTTTTTTCTTTTGAAATCCATATTGGTTGGGATCCAACAAAGAGAAAGATTCTAGATATTTATTAAGTTTTATGGAAATGTATTTTTCAAGTATTTTTTCTAGGGCTGGCAATATGCTTATTGGCCTATAATTTTGAATATCTGTATGTTTGCCCCCTTTGTAAATTGGCCTAATGATGCTACTTTTTAGTTCATCTGGTATTACTGCTTGCGATAAAATTAAATTGATAAAGTGTGTTATAACAGGCCCTAAAATATTAATATGTGTCTTAATGTCAAACATTCGAATGTTGTCAATCCCTGGTGACTTTGAATTGTTTAATTTGCTAACAATAATATTGATTTCTTGGCAGGTAGCTCTGGGTAGGTACATACTATGTTGCACTTCATTCGGCCTGACGGTCGATGCTAAATAATCACATTTATGTATCATAGAGTTAACACTATTTGTAAAATATTCAACAAACTTATCTGCTACGGTTTCTTCATTATTCGTATTTAACATATATTTCGAGATTATTTCGTCACAACTACTTTTGGACTTGCGTCCTAATAATTTATTTATTTCATCCCAAGTTTTTTTTGTATTTCCAAAATAATTTTTGAATTTATTGTTAAAAAAGGTAGACTTACATTTAATAATTTCTTTTGTCACCTTATTTCTGAAAGTTTTATATTCCAATTCAAAGAATTGATTGCTAGGAAAATTCTTCCACCTTCTGTACAATGAATCTTTTTTTTTAATGTTTTCTAAGATATTAGAAGTTATCCAAGGTTTTATTGACAGAGGTCTTTTTTTGGGTTTATAATTCATAACGATTTTACTCTGTTCATACAAATTCTTAAAGTTGTTTTTAATTTTACTATATAGTATATTGCAATCTTGTTCCTCAAGCAAGGAGTGCCACTTAAAATTATGAATGTTTTTGTCGATTTTGTTTTGCGATAAAAACGAAATTCTTTCCCCGTGTTCTGGGGCTTCTTTCCTTGCACTATATTTAATATTAACTGCAGTTAAAAAGTGATCAGCTATAGTAATATTATTACATACACATGAGGAAAGAGAATCGCTTTGTTTACATCCACTGTTAAATCGGACAAATATGTGGTCTAAACAAGTACGAGTAACTTTTCCTGCTAAAACTGCTTCTCTAGTTACGTCACAAATACATTTGATTAAATAATTATCCGACATTATATTTTCATATGCCATAATAATAGGGTTTTGACAATTTAACAAGTCTAGATTAATATCTCCTATAAGTAAAACATTTTCTTTGGGGCTTATAGTATGCAGAATGGCAGATATTTCATTAAGAAATTGTGGTTGGCTAGAGTTGGGGGGGCGGTATATTGCTATGATGTTTAAAATACTCTTGTTTGGAAGTGTCATAGAGCCAAGCACACATTCAAAATGATTTGTTTCTATTGTTTTCTGTTGAAATGTGAATTCATTTCGAACATATAGCAATATACCTCCTCCAGATTTTTTAGTTCGGCAATAGTTGTAACAATTAAATCCAGGAATATTATACAGACAGACAAGATTCGGTGTTATAGCCGTTTCACATAACATTAACACATGAATATGCTTCCAACAAGTATTTAAGTAGACATTCAAAGTATCCCAGTATTTATAAATCGATCTAACATTCAACTGAACAATATTAATATTTTCCATATTGTAGTTGCTATGAAACTTTAGCCAATCACAGAAATTGTGAGTATTTTCGTAATCTACCTCGTCATCTTCTTCAATGTAATTAGACGCCATAATCAATAGTTGCAAAGTCCTTGGCAAGGGCAGCCTTGTAGGCCGGGCAGGAGTCCTTGTCTCCAGTCGGATGTGCAGCGGGCTTCCCAAATCTTGTACAGGTGGCGCAGACAGGCTCGGCGGCGGCTTTTGGGCAGTTTATCCGGGCGTGACCTTCGCCTGCGCAGTGTCCACATCTTTGCTGGTCCTTGCAAAACTTGAAGGAATGTCCGATCATTTGGCACTTGGAGCACACTGTAAGTCCAATGAAGTCACGAACACGGCACACATTCCAGTCCACAAAGACTTTCCCCTGCTCCACCAGCACGTGACGAATGTGGGCAGGAACCTCGAAGACCCGGTGGCAAGTTGATCCAGTTCGAGCGCCAGCAAGGTGACTTAGCTTGCAACTTTTTACTGCGAAATCTAGGCCTGCTTTGTCCTGGGCTCCTGCTAAGGCATTTTTTAGGAAGCACTCGTCCGTTAGGTCACGAGGAACGTTGAAGAAAATCACCCTTGGAAGCCGTTTTGTTGGTAATCGAGCGCTTAGAGTGTCCGAGTTTGCTAGACATGGGGTTTTCAGTATTTTATCCTGATCTTCTTGTGTTGCAGTATGGATTACAACGCCTTTGTTTCTGATTCTCCTAATACCCGTCACACGGATTCCAAGTTCTGATGGTCGTAATGTATCTTTTAGTAGCTGTTTCGTATCGTCGCTATCTTTTGTAGAATCCAGCTTTGGGAAGATGCATACAGCAGGTTTGGGGGTCCCAACGTTAAGTCCTGAGCGGTTGATTGATGGTATCATCTTCTGTGGGCCATTTTTCACAATATCGGCAAACGATAGGCTTGCTTCCGTGGCATCGGCTACTCTACGCATCACTGGTCCTAGATCTGACTCCAACTGCAATATTTTTTCTAACCTGTGTTGGTTTTCTGCTTTTTCAATCGCGATCTCTCCCTTTGCCACTATTAATTTGGCATTAACTGTTGCCAGATCAGCTTTGAAACCCTCTCGTTCCAATAACAGCTGTGAAACTGATCTGAATACAGCGGATACATATGCGCTTATCCGCAGTTGTTGATCCTTTGAGACTCTTGACTGCTTTTCAGCAAGGACATCTTGGAGTGCTCTTAGACTTGCTTCAGTGTCGTTCAGTATCTGTACTGAGGACACTGGGATTTCACTATCATTTTCAAACACGTCGGAATAGTCCGATGCTCCGTCAGATTCCTCATCTTCAACCACTGGAGAAATCATTCCCGAGGCCTTTTTTTGTGATGGGGACGTCATCTTATCTAGCATTCTTTTTTTACGCCGATGGCAGCATTCATCAGGCATCGGTGGGATGGACATTTCAATGAGAACAAACACACAATCTTAGGTTGTTTTAAAACTTTCGATAAAAATGTTTAGAATCCGCTAGAATAGTATTATTTTATTACTGTTTTATCAAATAAACTTTTTTGGCACTTAAATTTTCCATATAAATACTGTTTGCACACGAATTCGGAGGTTTTTTTTAGTTTTTTTGCAAGAGCAAAGTGTAAACACGAACTGCTGTCACTGCGAGTATTGTTACATCGTGATAATATATACGTCATTTAATAAAAGTTTGTCAGGAAACTTGTTTATTCATTCTTTATGCCTGCAATCCCGTTTTTAACCTGATTACCATTAAATTGAAGCGATTCGTAATGAATTAGCAATACTAATTTTTATCCGTGTGGCTTTTTCGAGGAACACAAATTAACGATTTTTTACCAGATATCACTAAAAACGTTAATTTTATTCTTACTCCAGTTAATTAAAAAAAACATTCTTATTTAGGTTTACAAAAGCATCTAAAAAAAGGTTACGTCATACACAGTGAATCCTAGAGATATTATTTAATGTTGAAATATTCTCAATTTTGTAGAGAAATAGTTTCTTCGATCAAAACAGGTTTATCTTAGGTCCCTCTGGGAGGAACCTCCAGCTCCAATCTTCATTCCTCAGCACTTAAATATTGTTGAGAAACAAATAAGCATTATTTAAGTTGGTTGTTATTTGAAACATAAACAAATTTCACGCACGTCTGCGCAAAAAGCGAAAGGGAATATTATTGCAACGCGTGCGAAACTACTCTTACCGAGCCTCCCTTCGCAAACAACTTTTCGTGTTGTAGGTATACCTTTTATATTGTTATGACTACTTGTTTAACTTCTACAATTTTAGAAGTACTTATGCCGGGATCACTTGAGGACAATACAAAGTGGATACACGACGATGCGCAATACGAGCGAGTTCACGAAAAATATTAGGTGTTTTATACCAAGATAAATCTTGTGTTTACGCGATATTTTGAAGCCGAGAAAGAGTGCCGAAAGCAGAGATACGTACACGGCGACTGGCTCTCTTGTCCTACTGTCTTGTCCAAACGCGTTTACACGCGGACAACGCGGCCAAGCGCTGTGGTGGGGTTAAGAAGCTATCCGCGGAAATAGCTTGTCTGTCTATCTTTCAGATAATGTATTGGTTCATTGTCCTGTCTTACAAGCTACTGTTCCCTCTAGGACAATGGATGCGTAGCTGGGACAAGATAGAAATGACCTGTCCTCGTGTGACCTCTGCATTATTGTGATACCTGTTATTTGAATAACGCTTTAATAACGACATGTATTTTATTTTTGTCAGTTTACTTGATCTGCACCCGAGCAGCTAATATATAAATATCTTTCAGTATTTAAGCCTTCCAAGTATCTTGTTAGAAAATCTGAATATCAAATGCGTTTTTTCCTGTGTAATGTCATCAAGCTGACTTTATTTCGAACTTAATACTTGCTCAGTTTGATTGGGTAAGCGGTAGATACAATTTTACGTAGGCGATATGTATTGGTCTTTGGCTCAATATTACAAGACATTGTGTGAAAATTAATCATTATATGAAAACGGACCGCGCGCAGGTTTATAATGATACCAGCCTCACAAAAAGTAGGTAAAAATTATGTTGTACTTATTTTCGGGAGATGTGAACTCCCCATAATTTACCCTACAACTGCTTTTGATATATTAACACGAATTTAAGGAATCACTTTTCAGTCAAAATCTGTCATATATTAACCACACAACGGAAATCTCTAACTAAGACTTACAAATGTTGGGATTTAAAAACAGGTTAACTAGAAATTTTAATAATATTAAGTGTATTCCACTGGTATATTTAGCATTAGTTAGAAGTCAACGTGAGTACAATTCCCCACTGGAACCCACTTTACAATATTCATGCATAAGCAATTGAAATAATACAAAATAAATTCATACGTTTTTTAAGTTTTAACACGGGTAGTCCAGTAATTTTGTTGAACTACAACACTATTTAAAATAATCTTAATTTGCTTAAATTGTCACTGCCTGTGCCTGAGGATTTTCACTGACTTGGTGTTTTCTAAGTATATAAAATCCTAAATGCATTGCATTGATCAAGTTTTTGATTTCACCACGTAACACTAGAAAACGGGATTGATTTCTGTTGCAAAAAATCTGGGACTAACTACCATATGTATTCCTCATGGCCCAGAATACTTATGAAGGAAAATAATTATAAAAAGTCAGTGGAAATCTTTAATTTATCACTAAATAAAATTCTGTAGAGAAGAAAGTTCTGTAGCGGTACGCCCTCCGGGTTAGTTAGTTGGTTGAAAATAATACCTCAGTAAATAAAGTTCACAATAAAAAAAACGTTTAAATATTATGTACCTTTGAACCAAGAAAAAAATTATTTCAATATGAAATTGAATTTCCGCGAAATTAATTTAATATCCTCTATTTGTTTAAACTCAATAAGTTTGGAGATAACAAATTATTGGATCCTTTGAAAATGCTCGTTAAGGATACTTTGTAAGGATTAATGGCAAAAGATAAAAGCATTGTGGTAGGTAATCAACGTTTGATAACGAGTTTAGTGATTCTATTTATCTCTTCCTTTCTCCTTAAATTAAAGTTGATTATAATGGCTATAATTGTTTGGTATTCTAACCACAATACCGGCTTTGTGCTTTATCTGGATGTTCGAGTGAAGGATTCTTTTTGAAGTCTCTGCCCATCTCTTGGATTTCTCAACTCTTGGAGTTTGTATTTTTTGTGATTGTTAATTAATTACTAAATCTTAACAGCCAGAAAACTTTATTATCATTAGAAAACAGAAATCAATAGAAAAAACTTACGATCGGTTTTATCTATAGCAGGGGTGGCCAAACTTTTGACCTGTTCGGTCTACTTGCGTTAAAAATTA
Source organism: Hesperophylax consimilis (assembly GCF_061612785.1). NCBI lineage: Eukaryota > Metazoa > Arthropoda > Insecta > Trichoptera > Limnephilidae > Hesperophylax > Hesperophylax consimilis. Next base: position 37,242,519 of record NC_142841.1, read on the forward strand.
TTTATTTATTACTTTTATTAATTATTACTATTTGCGTTTTAAGGTGAATTTTTGACACTGCATATTCTCCACAAGCCTATCATATTGGAGAATGTACGAAGTAACTGCGATTCGCAAACACGAAGTTAAGTAGGCATCTGTTATGCTGGAGAGATGTTTGGTTTTTATTGCATTCGTCGTTGAAAATGTTGATTCGCAAAGATAGGTAGAACCGAAAAACGACGTCAAATATGAAGCTACCTTTCTTAGGCATGGAAACTTTTCTTGCAAATCAGTTTCCAAAAATCTGTACTACCAGATGCCTTAGCTTTCAAAAATATGTCGCTTCTCAATTTAATTTTTATTTTCTTCTTCGACCACAACAGATTCAGTATCGGTTAAGTTACCGATTTTAACGGTTAAGCTGTCAATATCAATATTTTCATAAAATGGGGATACCATTAAACTTAGTACTTCTTCGAGAGCGGCAAAATCCGCAAACCTGCTTTCAAACTCCAGGTGCGAATTTTCCAACTGTTCAGCGAAAGTTTTAAAATCTCGATTGGAATTGTGCATACATTCTTCTTCCATGTTTGTATAATTTTAAGTTCGTTTCGTTTTAATTGAATTGCATGCATTTGAATTAGATTTTTAAAAGTTGTAATCAAAATTATCATGTCAATGACGGTTCTGTCTTTCCCTTGAAGATTCAGGTTTAACTAGTTGAGTTTTTCTCCAGCTCTCTGCATGGCTTCCTTAATCATTTCTCCATCTTTGAAAGGTTTCTTACATCTTATCAATATTTCTGTAATAGTGAATGACGCCAGTGTTGCAGCTTTTGATTTAGAGTCTGGTTTCGTAAAAAAAGATTGTTGTTTACTTAAATTGCTTTTTAATTCGCGTACTTTTATCTTTCGGCTTTCACTGCCAAATGGAAAATCAGTGGCGTATTTGGAATGTGTAGTTTTAAAATGCCTTTCACAATTTGCTCTTTTCGGTAACGCTACACTTCAGTTGCAAATTAGACACACACATTTGTCCTCGACCATAAAAAAAATCCTTTTTTTATTTATTTTTATTTTTATATTAACTCCACACAGGAGGCCCTGAAGAAAATAATTTCCCTCAGGGCCTATGTCATCTTTGGGGATGCTGTGTGAAGGGTCTTTTTGTGGAGAGGAAGGAGTGAACATGGGTCTTGAAGAGTCCCATGTTGTAGGAGGGAGGAAACACAGAGGCCGGCAGTTCGTTCCACAGCCGAGCTGTTGAACTTAAGAACGAATCGTAGAAGCGACCCGTTCTCATGTGACAAATTTCAACTGTGTACAAATGTTGCGCGCGCGTTTGGCGTGTATCCCGACTACGCACCGGTGCCGAAGGGATTAATGACGCTAGTTCCTCAGAGCATCTTCCATTGTAATACCGATAGAACAAGGACAGCATACCTACCTGACGCCTGTGCTCTAAAGATTGCAGTCCGTTTGTTAAGATTGGGGAATCTATCAAACGGACCGCCCGTTTTTGCACAGAGTCAAGGGTTTTTTCAGGTATTTAGGGGCTCCGGACCAAAGATGGCTGCCAAATTCGACAGTAGGGCGCACTTGCGATTTGTACAGGGTCAGCAGTTGTGTACTATTAAAGTATCTGCGGCCCTGTACAGTACGCTCAGCTTCTGAGAGGCCAACTTTACTCTGGCTTCGATGGAGCCCCCGTACCTGAGCTGGTCACTTATTGTTATACCAAGCATATCAATGGAAGGCCTGTTCGGAAGATTGCTTCCGTTGAAGGAGACTAGATTATCATTTGGATCCCTTTTAGACAGACAGGATTGGGTCTTTGAAACATTAAATTCGACGAGATTATTTTTACCCCAGGAAGAAATACTCTCGAGATAACCGTCCATTCACTGCTTCAAAGCCCTCCGAGCCGTCGGAGTTTGTGTGCCCTTTGGGGGCTTGTCAAACAAAAAGCTATCATGAACTGTACTGTCATCCGCGTAACAATGAATCGGTGCACATGTCAAAAGGTCATTGATGTGCAACAAAAACAAAGTCGGAGACAGAACCGATCCCTGTGGGACACCAGCATTTATAGAGTGTGTGGATGAGGTGAAACCGTCAGCAACTGCCTGAATCGACCTATCCCTTAAAAAGTCAGCCATCCACGTACATAAGGATGAGGGAAGTCAGTAAGAAGGCAATTTGTTGACAAGTCCTCGGTGCCAGACCCGGTCAAAGGCCTTGGATATGTCTAGTGCGACCGTTTGGGTCTCACCGTGACGTTCCAGGCACCGCCCCCAAACATGCGACACATACGCGAGAAGATCAACGCACGAGCGGTTCCGCCGGAATCCGTATTGACGGTCGTTGATAATTTTGTTCTTCTCGAGGTATGTGAGCAGTTTGTCGTTGATCACACGTTCCATCACTTTGGACAGAACTGATGTGATCGCTATGGGGCGGTAGTTGGCCGGGTTGGAGCGGTCACCTTTCTTGGGAATAGGGTGAATGACCGCTTTTTTCCAACCAGAGAGCACAGTGCCACACTTCAGGGACATTTTGAAGAGCTTTTTCAAAACTGGAACTATTTCCGCAGCACACCTCTGCAATTCTAGGGCAGGTATTCCATCAGGTCCACTAGCTTGGTTAACATCGAGCCCCCGTATAACGTGGAGTACATCCCGATGCCGGATCTTCAGTTTTTTCATATAGAAGCCGAAGTGAGGAACCGACGGCGGAACAGCACCTCCGTCATCGAGGGTCGAGTTTTCCGCAAACATTTTCCCTAATAAGTTAGCCTTTTCGGTGGCGGTGTTTGCTAGTGAGCCGTCAGGTCTGGTAAGAGGTGGCAAACTGGGTTTGTAAAAATTCCGACCTATTGAGCCCGCAAGGGACCAGAATGCTTTGCTGCCATGCGGGCAGGGAGCCAGCTTTTTGCTGATTTGCAGGTCGTGTTCGAATTTTGACCTATTAATGATTCTCTTGCATTCCTTTGCCGATTTTTTGTATGCTGATCTGCTTTCGGGCGTTCGAGATGTGTTGTAGGCTCGGTAAGCCGCGTTTTTTCGTCGAACTGCTTCGGAGCATTGTCGACTGAACCACGGCTTTGAGCCCACACCAGTTTCTTTAGTAGTCGATTGTATGAAGCCATCCATCGCCGATTTGATGACTTCACCAATCTCCCGGGCACATCTTGAAGGGTCCGAAGTCCAAAAACAAACAGCTGACCACGGAAAAGCGTTGAAATGGGCCCGCATACCGAACCAATCTGCTGACCTATAGTGCCACACTTTTCTCCTCAGCCTCTTATTGGTTGGTCTCAGGCTAACGGGGATTGATGTCGTCACTAGGCAGTGGTCAGATGATCCCAGAGGCACTGTGACGTCAATCTTATAACCGTGTGGCACAGTAGTTAAGAATAGATCTAACAGATTGGAACGGTGAGTCTGGACATCGGGAACCCTTGTAGGCTCCTGAACCAGTTGCTCTAATCCTTAGCAAATGGCAAAGGATTCCGCCTGTCGGCCAGCCGAGTCCATTGGGCCTGAGAACTTCAACCATGGTTCGTTATGAACATTGAAGTCCCCCAGAACAATAAACTCGGCCGAAGGGTAGCGGGGCAAGAGATCATCAATAGTATCTCTCAAATGTTTGAAGAGCTCGGAAGTGTCTGATTCGCTATGGTTCGATGAGCGGTATAGACATGCGTAGAATCTTGCCGTACTGGCAAGATTGATGCGCACCCACATTACGTCAAATCTGGAGTTTTCCAGACTCAATAGTCGTACACAGTTGACGTCAGCTCGACTATAGAGGCAGACTCCTCCTTTGAGTCGGAACTTGCTTGCAAGGGTAAAGCCCGGGCAGTCCAGATAGGAGGAGTCTGGCGGCTCGGCTATCTGAGTTTCGGATAGGAAAATAAGGGTGGGACGTTGGGACGTCCCACTCACTGTGATAAGGGCAAATCTTACTTTTTTTAGCACTCGAACTAGATGGCCCACTCATTCTGATATTTATAATAGTGAATAGTCAATAAAAAACAAAGTCAGAATTTCAGTCCAAGTCCCTACGTTATTTTTATTATCGCCACATAACAAGTTCAATGTGATCCGTGCGCACTCAAGTCGACACTAGTAGGTACTGGCTAGGCTAGCTCCCCACGAAACAAAGCCACGAGAAAACAATGCAAAATGAAAAGAAAAGAGACAGCGATATAACTTACCTACGCGCGGAGCGAGGCGAGCCGCATTTAGTTGACTGACTCACGCACACGCACGCAACGATACTACCATTGCGTTGTTGCGATGCGATCGAAGCGTGTGAGTAGGTACCTTATTCAGTCCTTCGCGCGAATACGCTTCGCGGTCGACCGGTAGACCGCGGTCGACCTGTTGGCCATCCCTGATCTAGAGTGTGGACTAGTACTGGGTGTTTAAGATAATTCGATCCAACTTCAACGCTTATACCGTTGGAGATTTTCAACTGTTGAAAATTGAATAGCAATCCGAAGGTCGCGGGCGTGAAACGTTGCTTGGAATGGCTTTAGCCGTGTTTGATGCCCAAATCTGAATAGTCAGGTATTCCCCCACCTTCATCTGCCCCATATCTTTCCCTTCCCCACTACCTCCAGCCTTACAACATACCCCAATTGAGGATGACATAGTCTCCCTGGCTCCAGTCCAGACGATTGGGAGCAGTTGAATGTTTAGTGATTTATTTATGGATTGATATAATTTTATTATCATTTTCCATGGAACTGTTTTTTTTTATGTTATAGTACTCTTATGTTATAGTGCTCTTATGTCATAGTGCTCTTATGTTATAGTGCTCTTATGTTATAGTGCTCTTATGTTATAGTGCTCTTATGTTCTAGTGCTCTTATATTATAGTGCTCTTATGTTATAGTGCTCTTATGTCTTAGTACTTTTATGTTAAAGTGATCTTATGTTTTAGTGCTTTTATGTTAAAGTGCTCTTATGTTTTAGTGCTTTTATGTTAAAGTGCTCTTATATTATAGTGCTTTTATCTTAAAGTGTTCTTACGTTATAGTGCTTTTATGTTATAGTGCTCTTATATTATAGTGCTCTTATGTTATAGTGCAGTTTTACTCAGTGAAGCCCTTTCATAAATTTTCTCCACCTCTTTAATTAGTATTTTAAAAATATATCTAGACAATAGATTTTTTCACCTTTACTCGTAAGAATATAATATACTATGTTGAAATATGGTTAGGTGTTATAGAAAAATATTTATATGCCTCAATAAAGAAATTTTGAAAAATCTAATATTTATGTACTAAAGCCAATATTTTTGTGATATTGTTTATTGAAAAAAAATATTCCTTTACCAACACTAACTATTAAAATGTGTTGCCAACATAACATTATTAATTAATGCTATTTTAAATGAATTCAATTAGTTGCATAATAAGTAAGTAAAACATTAATATTACTCGTATTAATAAGCTAAATAAAACAGATCAAATATGCGCGTGACAAGTGTAAATTAGTAAAAATAATCCCTATATAACGTTATTAATCAGTTGAGCCCGTTGAAAACATTTTAGGGGATGACAAATATTACTAAAATAATGACGCTGAAACGGCTATGTGCTGTTCTTTGCCTGCCATTATATATTTGCTTGATGTTTGGCGCTACGTGTCAGCCATATCGGTTAGGAAAATCCAAAAAGACATCTAGTGGGAAGGTATTAACCAAAAGACTTTTCCAAATTGCATAATATCGTCCACGAAGTGAATACCTTTTCATTTACTAGGCGCCAATAGTGCTAAACAATAGCCGTTAGCCGGCGTTGAAAATATTAGTACTGATGATAAATTTTGCTTGCCATTATATATTAGCTTGACGTTTAGCGATGCGTATTGGCTGTATTGGATAGGAAAACCCAAAAAATTCTATTAGGAAGGAACATAAAGAAAATACCGTTACAAATTTCGCAAAAAATCGCTCACGAAGTGTATAATGTTAACCTTTTTTTATTTATTAGGCATCAATATTATAACAATATACGGTGAAAACTTACAAATAAAAAATACTGTTAATTTAGTAAAAATTGAACAAATTATTCGTTTTCGTGTTAAAAACGGGACTGCAGGCCTTTAACGAATGATTTGAAATAGTTTGTAATAATGTATCGGTTAAAAACGAATGATTTATGACGACGGCGGAACAATTGTTCATACAAATATTGATATTGATATTGACATACTGATATTGTCGCATTTATTAGCAAAATAACACGTATTCTCGATATATTCTGAATGACTAATATTTTATCAAAAAATTGGCATGTTATTACTTTTTAATAGAATCGTTTTTCTCCGCCAAGGAAAACGAATAATTCGACTAGATTTTTAATAAATTAACAGTAGGGTAAACGGTACTATCTCTGGCACCCCCCCATTGATTGGCACTCCTGAATTGAAACAGTAATATTAGTGGCTACGGCGAGAAGTATTTCCCAATTTTAGACGTATTGTGTTCCCACACTATCCTATTTTAAGATGGGCATAATTTATTTCATACACAGGCCCACATTTTTCAACTGTCAACTGATCCGTGGACGCGGGTAGTGCTCATCACGTTTTATCAAAATTTCTTATTGTTTTCATAAGGTAAGTCTTCCATTATATTGATAATTATTTCAAGTTTTTACAAGATATTGATATATTTTAGAGTATTGTGTTGTAAATAAAGGCCAAAGGTGAGTTTCTTTGCCATCCTTATTTAGTTTAAGCGCCTGGATAAGATAATTGCCAGGTGCCAATGATTGTGTGTTACATTTGTATGGAGGTCTATTCATTGGCATGCATGTCAATCACTGTACTTTCATATAATAATTGATAAATTGTGTTTTTTTAGACAATTGATATGTAGTTTTGCTTAAATTCAGAAGTTAAATTTAGAACATACATTTGTTTAATTAAAGTATTATTATTAGCAGTGCCAATCACTGTAACCTGCGCATGCCAATCACTATACTGATAGGTGTGCCAATATTTACACTGCCAATGATACACACTAAAGTTTACACCATTAATTGATTTAAAATTATTTATTAAAGTTAGTTTTGTTTGTGTTTTTTACAGATATCAAATTAAAATGCCTAAAGTTCCTGCTGATTTAAAGTATTTCAAAAAATACAAGGAGAACGACATTCAGAAGGCTTTAGATGCTGTGAAAAGTGGTATGTCGAAAAAAGCCGCTTCTAAACAATTCAACAATCCACGGTCCACTATTCAATTTAGATTAAGTGAAAAATATGTTAAGACAAGACCCGGACCAGCAACAGTTTTAGCAGAAGAATAAGAGTCTATCCTCGTTCGGTGGATTAGTACAAGCAGTCAGAAAGGTTTCCCACGAAGAAAAGAAGATATTCTGGAGAGCGTGCGATATTTTCTCAGTAAAAATCCTCGACCAAATGCATTTATTAACAACAACCCTGGGGAAGGATGGTATAAATTATTTTTACGGAGACATCCTAAAATTTGTACCCGAACTGCTGAGGCAGTAACTTCAGCGAGCTCGGTTGTTTCAGAAACAAACATAAGACGCTGGTTTCAACAAATCTACGACTACTTACATGAAAACGATTTAACTGAAATATTAAATGATCCAAAACGTATATTTAACGGTGACGAAACTAATTTAAAGTTATGTCCCAAAAATTCTAAGGTTCTGGCTATGAAGCGTACAAGGAATGTTTACGAAGTAGAACACGCACCAAGTAAATCATGTCTAACAGTAATGTTTACTTTGTCAGCTTATGGTGAGATAACTCCACCAATGGTAATTTTTCCTCTAAAAAGAATGCGACAAGATATCATTCGATCTATACCAAGCGAATGGGGAATAGGATTGTCTGAAAATGGATGGATGAAAGGGGACATCTTCATTTCATAAATAAAAAAATGTCCTTCATCCGCATCTGTGTAGATCACTCGTTAAATTTCCTGTAATTTTGTTTCTCGATGGTCACAAGAGTCACACAACTTTTGAATTAAGTCAGCTGTGTCAAGAATTGGGTATAATATTAATAGCTTTATATCCAAATGCAACCCGTATTCTGCAGCCTGCTGATGTTTCTGCATTTAAACCAATGAAAAATGCATGGAAAAGGGCCGTTTTGGAATGGAGAAGAACTAACGTTTCAAAATTTCTTACTAAAACTGACTTCGGTCCGATCCTTAAGATTGTTTTGGAAAAATTTATTAACAAGACTGTTGTAGTTAATGGTTTTAAAGCTTGTGAACTTTTCCCTTGGAATCCAAATGCATTGGACTATTCCAAATGTTTGGGGAAATCTAACCATCCTCTCACTCGATTAACCTCACCATCACAAAAACCACAAGAAAATACAAATTTATTGAACTAAGAAGACTTTAAAAGGATTGTTGGTGATGAAAAAATTAAAATATTTGAGAAACACTAATTTGACAATGAATCATCAGATTTTTTAACACTGTTTACGATTTTTAAAAAATTAAATGATAAAATAAACAAGAATGGTTCGACTTCAACACAATTTCATTCCAAAACTTCTTGTAACGTCGTGCAAAAACCTACAAAATTACAAATAATTACTCTTCCTGAAAAGGAAAAATCAATAGGAAAGGAAAATGAACCATCAACATCGAATAATATTTTCCAAACCAACAGTGCAAGCGTACATAAATCTGTTGAACCTAAAATAAAAATCATTTCATGCGTGACACTCAAAAAACCATTTAAAATTATAGTTAAAAACCCGTTTCTGGAAATGACAATAATATTCAAAGTCTACCAGATGACACGAAAAATCTTTAGGAAAGCGAAATTATTGAAGTTTTGCTAAAAGAAGATTGAAATTTCTTAAAAGAAGTACGTAATACCCACCTACCGCAGTTTTTTTTAATATTTGAAAAATATAATTTTTTAGTAAAATCTATCCTCTTTGTGAATTGTATCCTCTTTCAATAAAGTTTACTGAAAAAAAAAGTTTTCTTTACAAAAATAATATATAACACAAAGTGCCAATGATTATACTTCTTGCAATGCCAATTAATGTATCGTGGGTGCCAATGATTGTACTTTTTATATGTTTGCGATTTGATTCACTATAGTGAAAAACGCAAGCAAAATTAAAGACAGGCAACATTGAAAATGTGCACTCAATTGTTGAACAAGTCAACTGTAATAAATATATTTTTAAAAACTTGCAATGATAACACAAAATCGGGTATCAAGTTGGAAGTTTACCATAAAGTGCCAACCATTGTACTCCTTACCCTATTTCATTTTAGTTATTTTCTCCCCGCTGAGGTTGAATTTCATGTTACACCAATCAATTCTAAATGTTTTGTTTATTTTTATTATTCTTGTTCACTATGGGATTTCTATTACGAAGAGTCAATACCGTACAAACATATTTCTTGACCATTTCATATATTTTATGTTTTCCGAACAATTCTTTTCGTTGGGCAGGTACAACCCTCCATTTCCACGTTGTTTGTTCCACGCTAAATCACATTTATTTGATGCTCCGGGGATGTTATATACGTACTATCTGCTCATTGAATATATTTGATTCACATAATGTACACTCAGGGTGGAAGTAAGAATCTCGCAAATACAGAACTATACAAAGGATATAATAAGACTTGCATCTACAAGAAGTGTGCAGTGCTTATAAATATTGCGTTTGAAATTGCATCCACTCTAAAAAATAAGTGTATTTAACCCCTACTGAGAAAAATAATAATGTACACTTCTATGAAGCCAAATTTTCTGACTGTATTTTGAAACTTCGCGATTTTTTTAGTATTTTTTTTTTTGTGAGAAAAGACCAAAAATTGATTTACACCATTTATCAAAAATAATTTGAATTTATTTTTACGTTATCAGTACTTTTAGTTAAGTGTTTAGACGAAAAAAACGTAAAACTTTTTTTATATTAGTATTAAAAAATTTAATATTTCAAAAACGATGTTTTTATATATGATAATAAAATTTGAAAGCGTATTTCATCACCTTTCAGATTTTTTTTAAAAATTTCGAATGCGTTTAGAAATATTCCATTTATTTGGATTTTATTGCAAAGCGGAGATACTCGATTTCCGACTTACTGTCAGAATATGGCAGAGGCCAGAGGGGTTAAGACTAAGTAACCACCGTTATTATCCGCTTGTAAATAATAAAAATAAATAAATGGTAAAAAATGCAAAAAAAAAATCACCCTAGACTTGCAGAAAAGTCAACAGATGTCGCACATTAAAATAAAAACAAGATTTATTTATCTTAAGACACTGTCTACTTTACATTTAGTTCGGGTTGAATCTTTCAATCATACATAAAGATAGCTGCCAATAACAATTTGCGGTGAGAAACATGAAGAAAATCTTTAATAATAATAATAACATAACATTTATATAGCGCAGTTTTGTGTTGTTTCACTTCAAGTGCGCTTAACTATAATAAACTTAAAATAAAATTTCCTATTGTGTTCCTTTAAAAAAAATTAATTACATAACATGAAATAAAGAATAAACGGTTTACACAAAAGCAGAGAATAAAATTTAACAATAACAGTGCCATTTTAGTAGAGGACAATAATAAAAGACAGTGACAGTGCACGAAAAATAAGAACTTTAAAATTAAAATATTATATAAAACAGGAAAACATTAAAATATTATATAATAGGTGGACATTAAACATAAAAGTACAATAAGGAGGAAACCGAAACCAAACAATTACCGAAAAACTTCAAAACCTGGCTTTTATAGTATATTAAAAAGAAGCTTAGATTCATGAGAATATAAATGATTTTAAATTATTAAATATGATTTTTTGAATAATTTTGTTTTTAAAACCCGTTTAAATTCAGCCAAATTTTGTATATTGGTAAGGGCTGGGGGAAGTTTATTCCAAATGAGTGGGCCAGCTACACGAAAAGAGCGATCATAGTAAACAGCTCGATTTGACCGAGAAAGTTCGATTAAACGATTGGTAACATCTAGATCTGCTGACCTCAGAGTAAGCTGTCTATCGCTTAGGTTTTGTCGGACACATAATTCCGATATATAGGCTGGCGCCATTCCCTGCAATGCTTTGAAGGTCATTAAGCAGATCTTGAACTCTATTCTTTCAGGGCATCGAAGCCAATGAAGACGATCCCTTAGAAGCGGGGTTATACGACAATGCTTAGATTCACCAAAAATCATTCTCGCCGCAGCATTGAAGACGGACTGGATTCTGTTGAATTGTTTTTTAGGTAGGCCAGCATATGCACTATTACAATAGTCCATACGTGAGACAACGAACGAATTAATGAGTGATTTTGCTCCATCAAAGGGAAGGCATCTCCTAATTGATTTTATCTGCCTTAGATGGAAAAAGCCAGCACTTACAGTTTTTGAAACTTGCGATTCAAGAGAAAGACAATTGTCTAAAGTGAAACCTAGAAATTTTATTTCCGTAGAAGGGATTATATTTGTATTCTGAATACGGATTGGACTGGAGTCGACGAGGGCTTGTCTTCCAGGAGAAGCTATCCAAATAAATTCCGTCTTTGTCGGATTAAGTTTGAGTTTATTAACAGACATCCAACTTGAAACCGTGTCAATGAAACTAACCACCTCGTTTTTAAGGACGTCTTTTTCATCCGGGGAGCAAAACTTGAAAATCAAAAGATCATCCGCGTAGCCTTGTGATTCAAAGCCAGCTGAGTGAATGAGTCGTTCGAGACGATTAGTATATAGAATGAAGAGAATGGGACCCAGTACAGAACCCTGGGGAACTCCAAATTCGATGGGAGTTTCAGGTGATGTATATTTATTGAAAGTTACTGAAGCTACTCGTCCAGACAGGTACGATGACATCCATTGGAGTACATCACCTCGAACGCCAAATTCGGTTTCAAGCACATTTAATAAAATACTATGATCTACAGTGTCAAATGCCGCACTCATATCAAGAACAGATACCAAACCCAACTTACCTGTTTCCATCCCGATGATCAAATCTGAAATTACCCGCAAAAGGACAGTTTCCGTTGAATGAAACTGTCGATAAGCAGATTGATTTTTGGCAAATAGACCGGCCGAGTTCAAGTACCCCACCAATTGTTTGGCAACGATTTTCTCAAGCAGTTTTGACAGAAATGGTAGGTTAGATATTGGCCTGTAATTATCCGTATTGTCTGTATCAAGATTTTGTTTTTTTAGAATCGGAGTTATAATTGATTTTTTGAGTGTTCCCGGTACAAGTGAATTTACTAGTGACTTCTGGATAATTGCGGTAATTATAGGCGTTATATCCGGAAGACATTTCTTTAAGAGCCAGGTAGGTATGGGGTCTTGTGTGCATTGTTTATTAGGACAAGACATCACAGCACGCGTGACATCTTCTTCCGTTACAGCTGCGAAAGTAGTGAAGTCACCAGAGAGCGGACTTGGTGCTGCGACAGAAGGCGATCCTACTACACTGAGGGCCCGAATGTTTTCAACCTTATTTCTGAAGTGTGTTGCGAGGCTGTTTGCTTCAAGGGAGGAATCAACCTTGATGTTGCTCTCTCCAGACAGAGTCTTTATGTTTTGCCAGAGCTTTCGAGGGTCCTTTTCTGACTCAATTTGGTCACACCAAAAGTTTGATTTTTTCTTCGTCACTTCTTCCTTATACACTTTTTGCTTTGCAATCCAAAGCTGCCGATTGCTGAGAGTTGGGTTCCGTCTGTAAGCCCTCTCCAATTTACGCATTTCCCTTTTCCTTTGAAGACATTCTGCATCGAACCATTTACTGCAATTTCTAATGCGGCAGATCTTTTCTGTGAAAGGAGCATTTTTATCAATTAATGCCAGTAGCGTAGAATTATAGAGAGTAACTAACTCTTCTACCTGCATTTCGCAATACTTTTCCTTATCACAGAGAGGCGAGGTTTTTAATTCGATGCAAAATGTCTCAAAGTCGAATTCTCTCCAATTTCTGGAGATAATAGATTTAAACTCCAGTTTTGGAGGATCGAACGCAAACACGGATGTGACGAGACGATGATCCGATAGTCCAATGTCCGTAACATCTACGATTTTCGGAGGAAAACCGACCCGGGAAATTATTGCGTCAAGTGTGCCTCCTGCATCATGAGTAGGTGAGTTAACCCACTTTGTAGTTCTTATTCGAATATGATACAGTTAAATATGACCGAAGGAGATAGGGTCCCATTAGTTCAGTTGGTAGAGCGGTGCCCCGGCAAGGCGAGGGTCCTGGGTCCGAGTCTTAGATGTGACCGTATGTTTTTCTGTTTCAAATTTTCGTTTAGGAATCGCTAATATTGTCTTCAGTAAATAAATAAATAAATCAACATTTTTATTCAGCATCGTGCCCATTGGTCCAGCGCATCGCACACATTGTTTTATAGATATTTTTGATTGATGGGTTGATGATTGCAGTTATTTGTTTTCTGTAAGTAAGATATAAGATGTTTAAATATATTTTTATTTATTTTTTAAATAATTATTACCACTGTTAGATTAGAATGTGACCCGTTCTAAGGTCATATTGTACATGGTTATTGTGTTAATTATAAATTTGGTCAAGTCATATTTCACCAACCTCTTGATAGCTTTTAAAAGCACTATTCACAGGATAATGTATATTTTCGATTTACGATTAATTTATTTATAAAGTTCGAGTTATCTATTGCATACTTATATTTATTTTTTTATATGTATTGTCGCGCGTTGGACCTGGGGTGCCCTGACTTTCCCTCGGCCAGCTCAGAGCGGGGCATGAGACGTCTCTCTCATAGTCAGGGTTCGGGGTCAGCGCGAGGCTCAAGAATCCATATCCCACCGTCTACACAAAACACTCCCATACGACTGCTATCCCCAAATGAAAGAGGTTAGGTTTTTTATGAATCAACATTGTATTTGAGCGGCAAAATGGACATTACATGGGTGAATAACAATAGAATACAGGTTGTTACATCCTAACTGGAATTATCATCAAAGGGTTCCCTAATCTCTCTCTGGGGAGTAATTAACAGCTCTCTCTCTAGACCGACAGGCAGCGTGGACGAATTTAGGTTATTAGCGGACACATTCAAGGGGTAATAGGAAGCGTAAGAAACTCACAGCGTGGCGTGGTCGGGACATGGGAGTCCTCGGGGCATCCTGTTGATTGTAGGGCTGAGCGCCGTGTTTCAAACAAGCGGTGCCATTCTCGTACATTATGCTTTTCGACCGTGCGGTGCGAAATTGGGAACGCGGGGCCGGAACGCGCACACGTCCAGCTGGGTCAGAGGTCGGGGCGTAAGAAGGAGGAACGAGGCGCTTGGTCGCCGGGGGTGGGGGGAACTCTAGCGGATCTTTTGTGCGTTTTCAACTCCGTTTGGTCCAGCAACCAACCTGATAGTTCCCGCTACTCAGGCTAGCAACTGTAGGATCTTCGCGCCTAAAATCTGTTATATGACACCTCCCCCCGCGCTCGTAAAAAGGGCGACGTGGCAATGGAGCATCAGGGTTAAAAGATCCTCTATATGCCTCCCTTGGGGTTTTTTGACAAAACAAAAGTTGCCCTTAGTTTGAGAGACTTGGATGGCCAGAGAGATGCCTAGCTAAAACATAATGACTAGCTTATGCCATAGGCTAGGTAACAATATTTGTGGGGAGAAATGAGGAAGGGTACATAGCATGTTTGGAGCAAATAATTTTGGGGAGAGAGCAGGTGTGGAAATAACAAGTAAAATTATGCAATTAGAAAACAATAGACATGGTTATGCAATTGAAAGACAAAAGACAAAATTATGCAATTGAAAGACAAAAGGGCATGGTTATGCAATTGAAAAAACAATAGACAACATTATACAATTGAAAAAAAACAAAAGAGCATGGTTATGCAATTGAAAAAACAATAGACAACATTATACAATTGAAAAACAAAAGACGGAATGTTAAGGTGTGATTCTAGGGTTTCATTGGTCTGGAAGCTAAGTTTGCGTTGCGTTGGTTTTTTGGTTTCGAAGAGTTGCGAAGGAAACGAGATTTCACTGACTCTAAAAGATTACATTATCACTGTAATCTGACCCATTGAGATAACACTCAGGAGTACACTTAGGCCTTGGAAAAAACACTTTGCTTCGTTGTGGGCGTTGATGTTTGCGAAGTGGGGCTGTGGTTTGCGGGGCTGCGGCTATGGTTACAGTGGTCATCGGAGAGAGTAGTCCAGGTTCCGTAGTTATGCCAGTACAAGTCCTATGTGCTATTATGGTGGGCACGGATCGTATGTGTTGGTTATCGGAGCATAATGTAGCTCAGGATAACTTTTTAGAGATGCGCAGTTTGTGTTTACTGGAGGGGCAAAGGGTAATTATGTTTCACCCATGACCTGGTATGCGTCACTGCATGACAGAGCAAGAGACGGTATAACTGGCATTGGCATTGAGGGCAAGAATTTGAACTCCGGGACTAGCGTGTCCGAAAGGTAGTTCAGAGTGTCATAAAGTATAGTGGGACAACTCGGCTTGCAGTGGTGCGACAAACGTCATACATATGAGTGGTATGGTCTGTGCTTTCAGGAACAAGATGGAACAAGTGTGTAGCGAGTAGTAGTCGAGGGACCTTTGTAACCACAGCGCAGGCTGCTAGGAGGTGAGGCTCAGCTTGGCTGCCGGAGATGGCATCCGCCTGGGCTTCTTTTTAAATCCGGGGGAAATTATTATTAAAGCAAATTTCTTGAAGTTTACCTGCCTAGGGACCAATGAAGAAAAGTTTGGAGAGAAACAAAATGTGTCCAGAAAAATAAACAAACGAGGTTTAGCTGCCGGTCCAGAGAGTGACGAAGAGTGTGAGAGAGAGGTAGAGAGAGGTTCCTAACTAGTTTTGATTACATAAACATTATCCTTTATTAGGATGACTTGGCGTTTGCCGAATGACAAACTGTCTTGGTTGAAAAAACAACCGGCCTTTCTTGGCCTATGTTAACATACAGGTGGTAACATTTTCGTAGGATTTCAAAGAACAAGACAAAAAATTCGTGAACGAGTCACGGCAACAGCAGGGAAACTAATTCATGAATAAAGGTTGTCAGAAGAGACAGACGATACGCCAAGTGCGTATCATACATATTCAAAATTCATGAATGTGTTTCGTTGAGGAGAGAAAAAAAAATGACAACATACGTGAAAGGTGAGGTAGGAAGCCTGTTGGTGACCGGAACAATTACCGATTCGAACTCGAAGTGAGGGCGAAATATGGTCGACAACAGATTTTTCACTTCATACATATGCCTGAGGGCATGGGGGTAGGGAGGGGGAGGAAAAAGGACGGGAATTGAGTTAAAAAATTTGCTAGAGACTGGACTAATTTCCAATTCAACCTCTATGTAAGAGTGAAACATATTCAACCAGCAGATTTCCTGACTCTTTACATTTTAATAAAGTGGATTAATTTTAAACAGCATTTGAATACACATTGTACTAAAGAGGCTAATCTTTTGCGTGTATTTGGCAAAAGATTAGGGGTCGTTTTAAACTTCTACATGATTGTGAGAAAAGACAGACCCTAGTTCCAATTTCACAAACCTGGGATTCTTCTTATTCGTTTCCCAGACGACGAGTTTAGTGGTTTTGTGCCCATCGATTAACTCCTGCGGCACTATGCCCCATAATTGACAGTGAAGCTGAAAACTAGTCCTTTTGGGATAGTAGATATTCCTGGGCTTCTTTTTTTTTGGGAAAGCAGCAAAAACAGGAAGTCCACGGGCATTGGCGTTGAACAAAGGGGTTTCTGTGAAATACTTACGTAGTTCACATATAAAGGTTTGATATTATTTCGTTCGCACGATTCATGGTGAGTATTGTAACGTCTTCACGTATAGTGTACAAGTATGCAGTATATGCAAGGTACAACTCAATTATAGACAGAAGTCAAAGAGTGTAAAAACAGTTCCTTAAAGGAGATGACGATGTCGATATTATGTCGTTCACACGAATCACGGTAAGTATTATTATTACGTCTCCACGTCTCGTGTACAGGGTTGTACACAATTATACACAAAAGCGGTTCTCATGACATGTTAATGACACACGACCAAATTATACACAAGGACGGTACTCATGGCAAATTAATGTCACACGACCAAATTATACACAAGGGCGGTTCTCATGGCAAATTAATGTCACACGACCAAATTATACACAAGGGCGGTTCTCATGGCAAATTAATGTCACACGACCAAATTATACACAAGGGCGGTACTCATGGCAAATTAATGTCACACGACCAAATTATAACACATGGTTATAAGTATTAAGTAATTGTAACGAACTTCTCGTGTAGTGGTGGATTTTTTAAGGATCTCTCCTATCGCGTGACAATTTTTACATTTAAATATAATTCAACAAAAGCTAGCAGTATCATTTGATACTGTTTGCAAAGATTTGTTAGATTGACTAACTCCGTAGCCTGGAGAGGCGTACGATGGAACAATAGAGAAGATAAACAATTTTAATGTTACTT
The DNA here is from genome assembly GCF_061612785.1 of Hesperophylax consimilis. NCBI lineage: Eukaryota > Metazoa > Arthropoda > Insecta > Trichoptera > Limnephilidae > Hesperophylax > Hesperophylax consimilis. The sequence goes on from NC_142841.1 coordinate 37,260,008, forward strand.
CATGTGTTACAAGGTGCAAGATGATGGTAGAAGGTATTTCTACTTACATCGTGCGATGGGTGAGAACAGGCCCATAATGGCTTTACATACTGTTCATTGTAGCGTGCAATTGGGTTGCAAACACTTGGTTAAATGGTGAGACAAAGGTTGGGTGTTTATATTTTGCAACGATGATCGAACAAAGTCCTGTTGATTTACGTTGTGATATAATTATTTGCGTTCGAAGATCAGGATAACCGTAAGGTTTTACTAACCTGTCCCGTAGGGTTGAAACGTGAGGTACGAGACATACGTGACGTAACAGTAGAGAAAAAAAATCGAGATCTCGTCATACAATAAAAGACCTTAATGGGTTTTACATACTTTTAGTTGAAGCGAGTCCAGTTATTTGTATGTGGTTTTATAGGACCGACATTTGGTTTTCTTTTATAAATACAATTTCCCAAAATGGATGTGTCAAAATCCAATTTTGGTAAATGTGAGCTTGGGTAGGACGCCATCAATTTTTGAAAGGAAAAAATTGAAAAAATGAAAAAATTATATACATACAAAGAGGACAATTATGTGATTAATTGCTACTTGGTTCTTGCCTTTGAGACCACTATAGGGTTTTAAATACTCAAGGTAAAGTTGAATTGGACAAGAAAGAATTAATGGCTGTACTTGACAGGTTTTCTTTTTTTTTTAAAAAAGGGGTCGGTATTTAACACTTTGGAATTTACAAAATCCGAACTCTTTTGGATGGCACTCTTATGAGTGATTACCAATCGTTATTTTACAAGGACAAAAACAAAAGTGGGGTGGTTCTTTCTAACACGACGAAGGGAACAAAATGAAATGAAAATGAGGTGACATGACATAAACATTGCATAGTGTAGAAGTTGAGAAGCAAAAGCGGGTTCGCGACTTCCCGGCGATTGTAACTCGAAAACGTGTCTCTATTCTAAAATGATCAGTTTCAGAACAGGTGAGAAAATAAAAGGTAAAAAGGGAGAAAACGATTGTCGTGAGGGAAAGAACGTTATTACAGGAATAATACTTCATGGTCATAATATGTTAATATACATTTATTTACAAAGGTAGGTTAAACTCGTTTTTGACGAATAGGTTGACATGTAGTTGACACTTTACACGCCTAATTATGGTAAGACTTCATAAGCTTACAATAGTTTGTGATAATGCACAATGGGTTAGTTTAAAGTTGCTGGGGTGGTGGGGCAGTTTCAACTGTCTCCTCACTTCCAGACTTTACAATGTCCTTAATATGGTAATTACCAGTATGTTTGCCAGAGGAGTCGGACAGGTAGTAAACTAAGTCCGATATTTTTCTTACAACCTTGGCCTTGACAAAACGGGGTGCCAGCTTGGCAGAGAAGTACAGGGCTCCTTGAGAGAGGGTGTTATTCCTTCTCCAGACAACATCGCCTACATTAAAAGTGATGTGTTTCCTACGTAGGTTATATCTGTCCGCACTTTTTTGGTGGGCCAGCAATAGGGCATCAGTAACTTCACTACAAATGGCAGTAAGTTCTTCCAAACGATGAGCGTAATCAACGGCAGGATTGCTTGTGGAGGTGGTTGACGTGGGGAAATTCGTGTTCCAGTGCAATGAACCATGTACCACCTGTTCCATACCGTGTTTTAAAAAGAAGGGGGTGTAACCAGTGGTTAGGTTAACAGTGTTATTCATGGCAGCTTGAATTTTATCTAAATTCTTACACCAATTACGTTGGTCTTTGTCAACCAAAATGGCCAGAGCTGTGTTAATAGTCTGGTTATACCTTTCGACAGTGTTATTTTGGGGAGTGTACAAGGTATTATAATAAATATCTTTAATCCCGTATTAAGCAAGGAAATTTTTAAATTCTTGTGCTATAAACTGTTTTCCGTTGTCAACTATTACGGTTTTGGGTGTTCCGTAGGGTATGAAAATGTGTTTTTCCACAAGTTTGACAATGGCGGCGGCGTTGGCTCTTTTTAAGGGGAAGATCCAACAAAATTTGGTAAAGATATCCACAATGCTGAGTATATGCATGTGTCCAGAATAACTCCTGGGAAAAGGTCCGACGAGGTCCATAGATAACGATTGGAGGGGTCTATCAGCACGTTTTGGGTTTTCCCATTAGGCCGGCAGGGGGTGCCGTACTATGTTTGTAAGCTTTACATGTTTCACATTTGGAGATGTAGTTGCGAACTTGCTTGAAAAGACCAGGCCAGTAATACTTCAAGGAAATCTTTTTATACGTCTTGAAGGTTCCTGGGTGTATAGAGTCGGGGGCACTATGATTGTTGATGATTACTTGTTTTCTCTTTTCGAGGGGCACAACGAGTTTCCAAGAGTAATCTTCAAGGATGGACAGTGGGGCCTTACAATTGCGATATAGTTGTCCTTCTTTTATAATAAAATTGGGAAACTTTTGTTGATTGTTTTTGCACCCTTCATAGATTTTAAGATACCATTCATCTTTTGTGGATGGGGTAGAGGCAATTGTATCGATGTTTAATGTGGCAAGTTCAATTCTTGACAGGGCATCTGGGACAATATTGTCTGCACCTTTACGGTGGATGACATCGAAAGTGTATTGGGACAAACGTGAAGCCCAGCGAGCGAGTCTGCCGGAGGGATTGCTTAGAGAGATCAACCATTTCAAACTACTATGGTCTGTGACTACAGTAAATTTGCTACCGTCTATGTAACCGCGAAAATGGTGAACAGAATCCAATACTGCCAGTAACTCTTTTTCGGTGATTCCGTAATTTTTCTCGTGTTTATTCAAGGTGCGGGAAAAATAGGCTACAGGGTGTTCGCCATCGGGGAATTCCTGAGTTAGGACTCCACCGATCCCTACGTTAGAAGCATCCGTATGGAGGGTAAAAGGTAGTTCAAAATTAGGACAATTTAGGACAGGGGCTGTTTGAAGAGCATTTTTTAAAGTCGTAAAAGCTTCTTCGGCTTCAGTAGACCAACGAAAGTTGCTGATACCTTTACGGATACCAGTAATTTTGTTTAATGGGGCCGAAATAGTGGAAAAGTCTTTAATGAATCTCCTATAGTAACCTGTAAGTCCAAGGAAACCTTTGACTTCTTTCACGTTTTTGGGTCGGGGGAAATTTGCCATTGCTTCCACCTTGGTAGGATCTGTTCTCAGACCTTTTTCGTCGACAATGAATCCCAAATAACGCAGGCGAGACGTACAAAATTCAGACTTCTTTAAATTGATGGTTAAACCAGCAAATTTAAGTTGTTGAAAAACTTTTTCCAGCATTAACAGGTGTTTTTCGAAGGTGTCACTAACGATGATGAGATCATCAAGGTAGCAGAATAGGTTGTTGTCAACTTCAGGGCCGAATAGTTTGTCCATCAGCCTCTGTAGTTCGGCGGGGCTATTTTTTAGACCAAAAGGTAGCCTTTTAAAGTGGAACATTCCCCTACCAGGTACAACAAAAGCAGTTTTTTCGCAGGATTCCGCATCTAAAGGTATTTGCCAGAAAGCTTTGCTTAGATCAATGGAAGAAATGAATTTGGCGTTGCGTAATTTGTCTAAAGTTGCGTGAACGAAAGGCAGCGGGTACGCGTCGGCTTCAGTGCAAGAGTTTAAACGTCTGCTGTCGAGGCAAAAGCGTGCAGAGCCGTCTTTTTTGGAAACCAAGAGGGTTGGGTTGGTCCAAGCACTTCTGCTGGGAACTACCACTCCCATTTTCAACATTTCATCAAGTTCATTTTCTAAAAGTTTCAATTTTTGGGGGGCTAAATTGTAGTAGCGTTGCTTGATTGGTGGGCCGTTGGTTTTAATGTGGTGTTTTACCAAATTAGTTAAACCCAGTCCGCATTTTTCGAAAGATATTGATTCAAATTTATTGATCATTTCCTTTAATTGGAGAGCCTGGTCAGTGCTTAGGTTTTCGTGAGGTATTATTGTACGAATCTCACCAACTTGAGCGACCGGAGGTTTTTGGCCAAGAGTATTAAATACTTGTGGAGCAACGTTAAAAGCCTTCCAGAAGTCAACGCCAAGGATGAAATTCTGGGATATGGAGGGTACTATTAGAAAGTTAATTGTAACTGTGTTATTGTTACATTTAATTGGTAAGGACAGAGTACCGATGACTGTCTGGGGAGCATTGTCCGCAGTTGTCACGAGTGTAGGTTTGGAAAAAACTTTAAAACCGTTGTTAACAAAAGGCAGGTGGGCATTGTTGCCAAGGCAACTAACAGATGCACCACTATCCAATAGTCCAGAGAAGGGGACATTGTTAACGGAGAAAAGGGCATAAGGTCTTCCATCTTTAGCTTGTTTGCAACAAACCGAAGAAACATTTAAGATCTGGTTAAAATATTTAATGTGTGATAACCAATCAGTCCATTCCTTAGACCTTGGTACAAATGAATACCTGAGAGGTTATTATTTAGTTTTTTGGTTTTCTTGCATGAAAATTCGGTGGGGGTTTAGAGAAATCCACTTGAGGTTTAACAAAGTGAGGGTCTTGCAACCTTTCCATGTTATTTCTTGATTTTTTGAAAATTTCACGCAGTTCGTCGCGTGGAGGAGAACGATCCCTGGAGCGATGTCTCTTTAAGGTTCTGGGTTCTTTAGCTTCCAGAAATTTGGCCTGCTTGAAACAAGTGGTAGCTAGGTGACCTACTTTTTTGCAAAAGGAGCAAACTTTTTTGTTGTCAAATTCTGGTTTTAATCCAGAAGGACGGCTTGGTACAGTGATATTGTCCGTGGTGGTTTTGTTGTTTTTCCTGTCTTGGTGGGATTCCAAAATGAGGCAAACTTCGTTTAAATGGGCCAACGACGCAATTTTCTGTGAGGTGATAATGTTTTCATATCTTTGTAGGAGGCCATCAGTTATAACTGGTAATAATTCGGCTTCCGAGACAGGGTGGGAAAGTTTGATGTTGATGGACTCGGCCCTCTCTATGAATGTTGCCACAGTTTTGTTTACTAATTGTTTAATGGATAGTAACGATAATTTAATTCTGTGTTGGGCCTCTGATTTGCCGAAGCTAGTGATCAGGGCTGATCTGAGTTTATTCCAGTCCTTGCGTTTTGATTTTTGTATTCGGTGCCACGGGATTAATTCTGGAGATATTAGTTCTATAAAGTTTTTCTGCAGCACGTCAAATGGAACATTTTTAATTGAGGCCGTTTCTTCGATTCGGTCAATGAAATCCAGTATATCAGAAATACCGTTATATTTGATCCTCCAAGGAGTGAGATCGTATGTTTTTTCTTGTGCCGTGATGGGTGCATTGTCTTGTTTTACTGTAACATGTGTCCTGGTTTCTTTGTTAGAAACGGGGATTTCCAAAACTGGGGTATTGGGTGCCTTGTCTTCACTTGCAACGGATAGGTTTATTTTCCTGATGAACTTCTTGTTGAATAACAAAGCGTATGCTTTCAATGCTGACTTTGATTTGTTTAGTGGTGATATTCCTCTGTCTTTTAAGACGGCTTGTAGGTGCACTTTGGATAAGTTGTGTACATTGGGAATGACACCCATGTCCAAAGATGTAGCCATTTGATTGGAATTCATTGTTAAAAATGGTTTAAAAAGGAAAAAAAAACTCCGAAATTCTTCTAAGTCTTTTTGAAGAAAAATTGGCCAGGGGGACACTTTAGGATTTGCATTATTTAATTTTTGTGGGCACTATTCGCACTTATATTCACTGCACTTGAGGAAAGGCACGAAAAAAGGCACAAAAAACAGCACTTCAGGAGCGAAAAAAAACACTTTTGATGGAAAGATTTTATATTTGCTTCATTTACTGGCACTAAATCGTGAGATTGAACACACGTTCTTATTATTGCGTCGAGAAAGCACTTCTTTGCAAAAAAACACTGCACTTCTGAAGTTAATTTGAAACAATTCACTTAAAATCACTTTTATAACAGTCAATGCTGAAAAAAAACAAGAATATGGACAAACACCGTACCTATATAATTAATTGGGATAAAGAATTATTTGTGTTTTACAGGTTGTAGCTGATATACTTTTTAGAAATCAGCTTCGATGGGCCGTTGGGTGTATTGTGCTTTTTTTTTTTAAAAAGTCGCTTCCGGTGTAAAAATTGGCTTCACAGTTCTAAATCCTGACTGTTATTATTACGGTGCAATTTATGCCGAAATTAAAACAGTGGGTTTGTTTTGTTAAACAAAGAACACAGAATCTAGGTTATTGAAACAAAACATTATGTTCGAACTTTCGTTATCACAGCATTTGGCGGGAATTTCGCGCGTCTCTTTTATTCGTTCGAGAGAATTCCTACCGTTATTTTTTCGCGGCAAAATGCGCTTGGCAACAAAGTCACGACGGGATCGCGTGCGTTTCTTATTTATTTGAGAAACTTCCACCGTAGTTTTCGCGGCAAAAAAATGCTCTTGGCACAAAATTGCGCGCTTTGTGTGGACAAAATTGCATAGTACATGTTTTCAAATTGGGGACAATCGTAAAGGTAATTCTGTGCAGTCGGGAAGGATATGTTAAAAAAAAATTCTGCCCCATGTTGGTCGACAGTGTCGCGCGTTGGACCTGGGGTGCCCTGACTTTCCCTCGGCCAGCTCAGAGCGGGGCATGAGACGTCTCTCTCATAGTCAGGGTTCGGGGTCAGCGCGAGGCTCAAGAATCCATATCCCACCGTCTACACAAAACACTCCCATACGACTGCTATCCCCAAATGAAAGAGGTTAGGTTTTTTATGAATCAACATTGTATTTGAGCGGCAAAATGGACATTACATGGGTGAATAACAATAGAATACAGGTTGTTACATCCTAACTGGAATTATCATCAAAGGGTTCCCTAATCTCTCTCTGGGGAGTAATTAACAGCTCTCTCTCTAGACCGACAGGCAGCGTGGACGAATTTAGGTTATTAGCGGACACATTCAAGGGGTAATAGGAAGCGTAAGAAACTCACAGCGTGGCGTGGTCGGGACATGGGAGTCCTCGGGGCATCCTGTTGATTGTAGGGCTGAGCGCCGTGTTTCAAACAAGCGGTGCCATTCTCGTACATTATGCTTTTCGACCGTGCGGTGCGAAATTGGGAACGCGGGGCCGGAACGCGCACACGTCCAGCTGGGTCAGAGGTCGGGGCGTAAGAAGGAGGAACGAGGCGCTTGGTCGCCGGGGGTGGGGGGAACTCTAGCGGATCTTTTGTGCGTTTTCAACTCCGTTTGGTCCAGCAACCAACCTGATAGTTCCCGCTACTCAGGCTAGCAACTGTAGGATCTTCGCGCCTAAAATCTGTTATATGACAGTATATATAATATATATCGGATAAGTTAGCCAAGTTTACTACCTACCGCCAGTATATAATTATAACACTCTTATTTTAGTTGTTAACACTAACTTTGACAATAATACGATGCGACCGATATTTATTTAGTTTTACATATTTATTTGTCTAAATTTCAGGCAGTGATGTGGTTTTTAATGTGAAACCGCACAAGAGTCCCAACTGCTCCCAACCGTCTAGATCCAGTGATACTATGGTATCCCCAATCGGGGTATATTATGAGGCTGAAGGTGATGAGGATTGGAAGGAGATGGGGAAGTATCTGGTTATTCCGATCTGGTCACCCAACACGGCCAAAGCCATTCAAGCAACGTTTAAATTCTGAAGTAGAAAATAAAGTAATAAAGTAGTTTAAATACTGGTAGTCTTACACCAGTGCAGTATCTGCCACTCGGGAACGTGCCGCAAATATACTATTTATTGTTTTAAATGAGTAATTTGTGAAATAACACAAAGTAATCAAATAAACACATTATTTCTTAAGCCGGGATTTCAACCCGCGACATCCACGTGTTAGTTGAGAGCCTTACACTTCGACCACGTAGGCCGTCTGTTGTTATCTGTTGTCCGTCTAATAAAAGCATAATTTGGAAACAGACCTGTTCAGGTATATTTATTATTTTTTGCTTAAATGAAATAACAGATGTTCGAATTTATTTATTCGAAATGTTCTTTTAAATGTTAGAAATTTCGTATTGTTACCGGAATTTTCTTTTCTGAAGTAGTATAACGTGTTTGAAACATGACGCATGTAAGCAACGCATTTGTGTAAGTGCAGTGTTCGCACATTTGCTGTTATGTCTCTATACAATAATACGACTATTATTAGAATTCTGTTAGCCTCTAGCTTTGAATCGATGAAGCGAAGTAGGTACAATCGAATCAGCAAATTACAACTTGAGTTATGATGACGGCCACTGTATTAGCTACGATGATGGATGTTCAAATGTCATCCTAATCCATCACACAAATCAACAGGCTTATATTCAATTTGGTATGATTCAATTTAGTCTATCTGTTCATATCATTTATAACATGAAAACTTTCATTAAATAAAGCACTAAGTGCCAAAAATTTCAAGCTAAGATAAAAGGCTTTAACTGAATAAAAACACTTTATTGTTAGTCACTTAATTTTCAAATTGAAAAATAAAATATATAATCTGCAAATAACCATCACATTAAAGATAATTCTAATATTATTTCCAATTTATACCACTACTTAGTTTATACCAAAGTACTAAGTGCCTTATGAAAGTTACTAAAAAGCATCATATTTGATAACATATAAAAATATGCAAGTGTCCGGGGGTAAAGTGCGCTTACTTCCGCAGAAGGAAAAGATACATAACTTCTCATTCAAAAATATTTTTCCATGGAAGAAGATTTATTTTGCCATACAAAAATCCCATAAAAAACTTTTTGAACTAAAAACTTAAAAAGGCGATGGCACATATACAATTTATACATATTTACATAATTTCTTTTTGGTACTTAGTGCTTTATTTAATTCAGTTTTCCATTACATAACCAAATGATTGAAAAAAGGTCGGGTTGGACCCGTTTAATACTCTTGATAAAGTTATTCTTAGAAGTTGTATTCCATTGTGTTGAAGATAAGATCGCTTTTCACTGTATTCAATACTCAAGACCATTGAGGAAAGTCAATTTAAATGTTAAAGCTAAGCTTATACCGATAGCCCCTGAAACATCTTTTGATATTCTGCTCTAGCATAGTCCCCGTTCCCTATCGACGGAATAATGTTACACATTTTATTTGTAAAGTCCGAAGCCTTATACATATTATTTTAAACAAATTCTGACAGCCTTACTAAAACGTGGTTTAAAAATTACGCGGCGAATAGTGAAATACTTGACTTATTACTATGGCGTTTGTTTGGTTAAAATGAACTTGAAACCAGACTTAAGGCCGGCTTTACCACACTAACGTTGAATGGACGTGTAAGAATCTAATTAGTAAGACAGTGAGTGCTTACATTTTATTTTTACACATGATACGATTGTACCACTCTACCAGGAATATGCACCCTGTTTACGAATGAACTTGAAATTATTGTTGAAAAAAATCGTGAATTGGCATCAAAAATGCTAATTTATTTGCACATGACAAATATACGATTTTCAAGCTTTATTGCCTCTAAATTAAGCTTACTTCGAATATCGTAAAATTTGTTTTGTTTGGAGACTTTGATCAATTTTCAACTTTGAAACTAAATAACATTTAAGATACTCCACACGAAAAATCCACAGGAAAATAATTTTCCTCAGTGCCTATGTCATATTGGGTGATACTGTGAGGAGGGTTTATAAGAGGAGTTGAATGAGTCAATATTGAACTTGAAGAGGTTCATGTTGTAGGAGGGAGGTAATACAAAAGCCGGCCCATCGTTCTTTGTACAAATATCACCCGTGTACAAATAATGTTCAGGGTGCGTTTGGCGTGATTCCCGACAACAACTTGCCATCAGTAACTAGTTTCTCAGAGTATCTTATCTCGAAATACAGGTAAAACAAGGACAACATTCCCACCTGACGCCTATCTTCTAAAGATTGCAATTCGTTTGTTAAAACAGGGGAATCCATTGTACCTTCTAAGTAGTAAAACTCTTCACGCTTTTGTAAAATATTAACCCGTAACTATTTGAAATATAATATTTGTAATTTAATATTTGGTGATTATGCGAATCACAATAAATTATTTATTCATTTACAATATAAGTACTTTTATAAACAGAATTAAATATTAAAAATGGTTTCAAAACAATTGTACAGAGTAAACATACTAATTTGTTTCAAATTAACTAAAATTTATAATATATGAAACAAAAAGTAAGCTAATTAAGTCTATAAGAAAGTTGTGAAATTCTTTTTTGTAAATTTTTTCGGTGCTATTAAAAATATCGGCTACTTCTGCACATTAGTTACTTACTTAAGCTGTGTGTGCGTGGTAAAGGGAAGTTTATAAATGAAATTGTATTAACATTATTGTTCCATTGAAACATATTTTTAGTTGGTGTGACTCTATTAGAAACATGATATGAAATGAATTACAAAAATGCAAAGCTGTCAATAGATAATTAATGATTTTAAAAAGTAAATTGACATCAGATACCAATTGACAGATGAAAAGAAATAAATAAAAATACACCGGTCAAGTGTTATTCTAACTTTACTGATATAATGTCTTTGTCTGTTTAGAATATTTCCTTTGGAAAATGCTGGAAAAAAGAAAAGCGGAAACCGAAGAAAGAATCTCATTATTTTAAAAGGATGCTTGCGTAGAACTTTGAATAGCATAAATAATAAATATGTAAGCTACAAATACAGAACGGAGAATTTGAAGAGTATAAAATATAAATAAAAGAGTATGCAATCTAAATAAAAGAGGATATTATTATTCCATAACGAGTTGGTAAATAAAAGAAAGGTAAAAGTTTTTTTTTTTTTGATAAGATTTATATTTCCCCTATTCATCTATTTGGTTGCATAAAATTGTCATTACAAGTTTTGCTATTTAATGCAGACATACCTCAGAATAAATATAATTTGATAAGGAACTCCAGTGCTTTTTTAATCAATATTGACTTTCTTATCTAAATATCAGTATTTTTTACAAATGTGGATTCATAAAAATCTGTAGACGTGACGTGTGACGTTTGACGCCACCAGTCTCAAAAAGCCTTCGTTTTTTTTTTCAACTGGCACTGTATTTTATATGGGAGTCGAAACGTTCATAATTCTTAAGTTTACCCGCTTTTAACATTTAAAAACACTAGATAAAATGTTAGCATCTCGTCACTAATGTTATTGTATTGAAGTGCAAAAATACATCGAAAACCGCACCTGAGAAACAATTTAACCTGAATTACAACGAAAGAGAAATACATTTTATACCATAGATATATTACTCACATAGACTGGTTATAATGTCAGAATCAGAAGATTCAGTCGTACTAACCGAACGGTGTGTTCTAATGTGATGGTGTTTTATTCGTTTATAAATGAAGATTCATACATTCTACCCATAATTAAATGTAATACACTTATTTACTCAGAATCAGCGTTTATCTCAATCAATAATTATTTTGAGCCACAATATTTTTCACCGGAGTTCTTTACTATGCTGAAATCTTAGCTATTTAATATAATAACTAAGAACTTTGAGTAATTTTATCACCATGTTGAAATGTGTTTACTTCAAGTATAATATTGTAGACTGATATAGCCAAAATAGTTTCTAAAGTTTATTAAGTATGCAACTGTCGTACTGGAAATGATAGGGAAAGCAATGATATAAACTTTCATCCGTAGAGTTTTATCGTATTCATTAGTCGTGTAAATTTACTTTTTAAAGTTAAAAACTCAATTTCCTTTAAGTTGGCACGCAGGTAACCTAACCTTCGGACCGTGGAACGGCGGGAGGTCACCGACGACTCCGTTCGATGAGTTCGTTGGAGGTCGGAAGGATTCGGGTGAAATCGTCATCTGCCACACCCCTCTTCCTACTTCCCGCAGGGAAATGATATTTTACATTGATTTTGCAAAGAATATAGACTCTATTTATAAAAGTCAATGGATGTAATATCAACACAACTACATACATTCCGCCTCGGAACAGAAATCCCTTGTGATGAGAACTGTGAGTAAACCATATTTAATCACTTTAATGAAATGTCTAAAAAATATTTCTCGTCGTGCTTCTAACGTATTGAGATCGAGCGTTCCCTTTAAGAACAAAGATGGATACAGGAATGGATAGTACGTATATTCTCTTATATATAGGTAACGCATAAATCTCCTTTATACTTTTTTTATTTCTAGGATATGGTTTTGTTCGGAAGGGGTCCAGATAATGGAGCTATATTTTAGGATATTGCGAACAAGGGCTTCGTACGTTCATCGTACTGAGATTCTTATTAACCTCAAAAAACAAGGGGCCTTAAACTATTAGACATAAACAAATCAACTTTAACTATGCAGTTTACAAAATTCATTGAGATTTTCTTAAGAGAGGAATTATTTAATGTTTTGATCTGAAATCCGTTGAGATTTTAAAGAGCCTTAGTTCAGGCAGGAGTTTATTCACAACTTCAAGTCATACAACTCTGCAATTGGACTTCCTTATGGTTTACCCAATCTCCCTGTGTAACATGTGATCACATCACTGTGTAACATTTTTCTTCTTCGTGTGGTGAAGGTGAATTTGTGGAGGTCAAAATGGGATTCTGAAATTATTCGACGGCATCAGACTTGAGCTTCCGGTAAACTGGTGAAGGGTACATCCTTTAGATAGTATGTTTGTATGTGACTACATTCAAAAAGGAGTTAAAAAAAAGTCAAAATCATCATCAATCGACGTTGACTGTGATTGCACCGAATTAAGTTTAGGGAGACCCAT